>NC_091451.1:24781084-25081084 GCF_964237555.1 Oryctolagus cuniculus | reverse complement strand
ATCAAATTTCTTCTCTTCCTTACTTTATATTTAAAGTTCCATCACACTTTCATCTGCGGCAACAAAACAGCTACTGGCCAAGCACTCAGCCACTGTCAATCACTACACACGGTCCCCACGACTCTTTGGAAAGCAAGCTGGGAACATGTGTTTGCTGCAATGGTGACAACAAATGGCAGAGAAGGAAGGAGCAGCTTTGCCATCTTTTTCTCAATAAGAAAGCACAACGAAGTTATACAGCATATTTAATATGGCATGACAGAAGTGAAAGTACCTTGTAAAGTTAGAAGTGTGAGATATGTGGAAGTCATTTTTGTAGCTACGTCCTTGTGATAGTAATAGTAATTTTCTTGGTTGAACAAAGACAGGAGGAAATTTCCTAGATAATTTAGTACAGGTGTATGATCCCATTATCAGATAATCTGAACAGATGCACATCTTTGTAATTCCTGCTCCAGCAAGATCCACATTTCTGTGAAGGTCTAATTCAATTACCATTTTGCTATAAATTTCAAATACAGTGAGACACCCTTCCAACATTGCATGCCTACTTCTTTGTATTGGGTCTCCACTACTCCTCTCACTAAGAGGTGTAATCTATTGCTCTATTCATTGAATTTGGCCTACAAAGACCTGTGTGGATGAAGTTAAAAAGCTGTTGTGTGACTTACAAACTCCCGATAGTTCTCACTGTTCCTGTTATATCCCTCTGTTAGAATGAAGTCCTGAGACCATGATGTGTTCAAGAGTTTACAGAAACTTGTTATTCAGTAATAAGTAACTGAACCGCACTTCATCCATGACACTGTCTTCCAATAGCACATTGTGCAGTTACAGAAAGAAGTGCAAATCTTTGCCTGAACAATCACTAAATCTTAACTTTGAGCAGATTCCTTAACATTTGTGCCTTATGGAATTTCAGCATAAAATGTTAAAATCAAACTACTCAGGGGATCTCACGAGATAGCTCATTTAAGCATATATGCACAGTACTTGGCATGCAGGAAGTACTCATTTTTTTGATAGTTGTCACCTTCCAGCTTATTATAGTTATTTGGTAACCATAATCTGTTAGAGCTTCAAAGGAAGAAGTTTATTGATCTTTGCAATACTTGAATATATAGCACTAATACATGGTTGATATTCAATGCATACATAGTGAAAGATGCTCAAATATCCCTCGAGATTCAACTTGGCTTCATGCTGCCGTGTTTACTGGACATTCTGGAAGTGGTATACAAATAGAATTGTGGGGAGACAGACCAGCAACCTTGATATGTAGCTACACTGTGTAGATCCCCCATGTAGTCATCTTCTAAAAGGTAGAAATTATCTATGGCACCCAGGATTCCTTGCAGCCATAAAATGTATTTATTACAGTCATGCTGCCAGTTAGCATTTGATGAATACCTACTAAGGGTCAGATTCTGTGCATATAAACCATTTTAATCACAACAACCTTGTCTTACAAAGGATCTTCAAAAGTTCACAGAACATACACACAATGAAAAATTGTACATGGATTTCAAAAACGTTTCTGCATCACAACAGGCTTATCTTTCAATTTCATTTTCCCATGAACATTTTTAAATGTCCTCAAGCAGATTTTATTATGGCCATAAGAATCACAGAGTTTAAGTCTAGGACAGAAGTTAGAAAATCCAGCCTAGCTGTTTCTGTAAATAAAGTTTTACAATGCACTGATTGGTTCCTATGTTTGTGATTGCATTCACACTGCAAGGCAGAGTTGAGCAGTTGCACTTGAGGCTGAGACTCACAGAACCTGGCCCTTTACAAAAAAGTTTACCAACCTCCGGTCTCAAGAAACTGATACACTAGGAGAATCATCAGTCACACTTAGGTGTGTGGAGGTCAATAGCTCCCCTTCTTGTCTACTAGGCCATGATGACTTAAAAAAAAATTAAACAATCAATTTGAGAAGTAAATGAACAGAGCTCCCATCTACTGGTTTACTCCCTAAATACCCACAGTGATCCTAAGTCAGGCTGGGCAGGGGTCAAAGTTAGGAGGCAGGAACACAATCCAGGTCTTGCATGTGAATGGCAGGATCTCAATCATCTGAGTCGCCACTGATGCCTTCCGGGGAGCAGGGCTCAGGAGTGGACTGGGGTATCAAACGCAGGCATTCCACTGTGGACACAGGCATGTTAGCCTCGAGGCCCAACACACTCCCCTGTGCCGCCTTTTCTATTCTTCTACTCACTTAATCATTCACTATCACATCCGATCTTTCACGCAGCCCATGACAGACAGGTAGGTAGTGAGGAACAAATTCTGCGAACTCCGTAAGAGCAGCTGATGAAATGTTAACCTGTGCACGGTGGTCTCTGTTCACACCTCTAGCTAAGAACACACATCATCTGGCCTCCTGTGGCTCAAGGCCGTAGAACTACACTTGGCACTAATTGAAAAATAAGGAATGAAAAGACTTGCTTTCAACGCAAACTTCAATGACTGGAATTACATCTTTATTATCTGAAGTGGGCGCCTGTGACTTGTCTATCTTTACCTGTTCTGGCATCAGGAAGAAATACCACAGAAATTAGCCTCTAGCTGGGCATCTCATTACAAGCCAGCTAGAGCCCATTCTTAGAAAATCTGATAGATAGAAAATCAGCCTGCTAATACAAATGTGCTGGAAGTTTGCTATGCATACCAGAAAATCACCTTTGGAAATCAAGGATTCAGCACTGAGAAAATGAGGACATTAAATAAAAAGAATCTATTAAAAATGCAGAGAAATGAAGACAAACATTTCTGAACTGGTAAACTACATTGACTGGAAATGCACTGGCATTACAAAGAAATGTGATAATTACATGGCTATCTCTTCAGAGACTGGCCTCTCCTACAAAGTGGGATGATGTAGAACACAGAACAGCGCTTGAGAAGCTGAGACACATTACTTAAAGAAGAGGAGTTGTTTTTATCTTTGTCAATGCTTTTGATCTTGATCACCAGTCATTGACATGGCCCTTTGCTGCAGTCGTAACTGGAAATTCCCATTCTCATTTGGAAATAATCCTCCTACACATCTCCATCTTTTCAGTTTCAGTGCCACCACTCTGTCCTTACTACCTCTATCTTTGTGATTCTGCAAATTTTTTAATTAGTCCTTCCAAATTCAGGCTCTTGTCACCCCGATTCAGCCTACAGAGCCCTGGCAGCATTTTTAACACATGTAATTTATTTATCAAACACTGGTTGATTACCCATTTATTGCCCCCATTGCTAGTGTGGTGGGGGGAAGACAGATGTAGTCTCTGGGGTTGCCAAATGAAAGATAGGATGCCATGAGCTGAATCTCAGATAACCAATTGTTTTAGACATACTCTAAATATTGCAAGGGATATTCTGATAGTAAGGAAAAAGCTATTTATCTGAAATTCAACCTTAACTGGGTGCTTGCTTTTTCTTCTATTTTTTTCTAAATATAGCAACTCTATCTGACCGCAGTGGAATATCTTTAGAAAACAGATATGAATCAAATAATCTAAGGGAGAAAGTAAGGCAGTAACTGAAAAATGTGTAGGAAGGGAGAGTTCTAGAAGAACAGAAGGGCTTGTAGTCTGAGAAGTTAAACTTTTCAAGGAAGTGAATCGGGGCTTCCCAGAGGAGGTGATGTACCAGAGGAGGTATCAGGTGAAGGGAGAGGGGAGGAGCCTACTTCAGTGTGCAAAGGCAGGTCCGTGGAGGACAAGTTGGAGTGGCTGGTACACGGCCAGAGGACTGGAACAGAGGAGGCAGAAGGGCCTGATGGTGACGGCCAGACCAGGCAGGAACCCCTGTAGGCCACAATGAGCAGTTTTGTCTTAATTTCAGAGTAAGTGGGGAGCTGTGAAGGAAACAGTTGGTCTCTTTGCTTTTGTTTTGTGTTATTAAGCAAGGCGTTAGGAAACCAGGGTTACAGTTTGACAAGACATAGCACCCTCCTGGAAGACGGAAGCACTGACTGCTCAGCCTTGGCCCTTTGCCTCCCTCCTTTTTTTTTTCCTTTCTTTTTTCTCTTTTTTTTTTTAAACAGGCAGAGTGGACAGTGAGAGAGAGACAGAGACAAAGGTCTTCCTTTGCCATTGGTTCACCCTCCAATGGCCGCAGCCGGCGCTGATCCGATGGCAGGAGCCAGGTGCTTCTCCTGGTCTCCCATGGGGTGCAGGGCCCAAGCACTTGGGCCATCCTCCACTGCACTCCTGGGCCACAGCAGAGAGCTGGACTGGAAGAGGAGCAACCGGGACAGAATCCGGTGCCCCAACTGGGACTAGAACCCTGTGTGCTGGCACCGCAAGGCGGAGGATTAGCCTAGTGAGCCATGGCGCCGGCTTTGCCTCCCTCCTAAGCAGTGCTACGATGAAAGAGGTGCAGCATGATCGAAAGGTACGCATCCCGTAGTGTGCACTGCACTGGTCTGCAAACTGCGCACGCCCATGGTGTCAACTGTGATTATAATTATGAGTCATGTCCTCCATCAGAGAGTCCCAACTTCCTTTGTGGACCCTTCTCACAATATTCCCCTGCCTGCCCATCTCAGCAACACGGTCACTGAGCACTGAACATCTCTCTGATTGTTTTCCTAAATTCCTATCTCTTATCTCCTGTATACCAGTGGAAAACTGTCTTCAAAACAGGTTGTAAAGTTTATCTCTTTCGAAAAGCACTTTAGAATGATTGGCTTCTGTATCTTTCTAAATCCTCATTGTAGTCTCTACTTATGTTTTTCATACTACACCTTCATTTATGCACTTTATATTCTTACCTCTTTAATCTACTCACTAAATTTTCATTAATATTTACCATCAAGCACCTTTTATTAAAAAAAAAAAAAACTGTTGGGCCGGCACTGTGACGCAGCGGGTTAACGCCCTGGTCTGAAGCTCCGGCATCCCATATGGGCACCGGTTTGAGACCCGGTTGCTCCACTTCCTATCCAGCTCTCCACTATGGCCTGGGAAAGCAGAAGAAGATGGCCCAAGTCCCAGTCATGTGGGAGACCCGGAAGAGGCTCCTGGTTCCTGGCTTTGGATTGGCACAGCTCCAGCCATTGCAGCCATCTGAGGAGTGAGCCAGCGGATGGAAGACCTCTCTCTCTCTGCCTCTCCTCTCTCTGTGTAACTCTGAATTTCAATTAAATAAATAAATCTTTAAAAAAAAAAAACCCTGTCATTCAAAACATAAAATGAATAACTCATTCTTACCCTTCAGGAAGTCACAATCCAAAAAGATAAAACTGTTGATAAGATCAGCAACACAATGTTGTGTGTTTAATAAAATTAGTTTTAGTGAGCTCTTCCACCAAGGAATAGCCCTCATGTAAGCAGGAACCAAATCTTATTCATATCTAAGTTTATAATACCCGTGGCCATGTATAAAACGCAGTAGAAGCTTAATCATTTCAATTGTACATTGAAGAAGGAACAATGGAGGAAAAAAACACAGAAGTCTGGGAAACTCACTGTGCAGATAAGAGGTAGAGAAGTCTTGGTAGACAAAGTATTACAGATAAAGATGAAACTAGCAGAAATCTACTAAAAAAAGAGATTCTCAATCAAGGGAATATTCTAAGGTTGTAGAGATTTTGAAGGATTAAGTGAGGACTGACATGAAAATGCTGGGTGGGAGCCATATTTGAGAGCTATTATTTCTCCATGCCTTCATTCTACAACTATTTGTGGAAACTCACTATTTGATAGTCACTGTTTCAGGCACTGTGGATACAACTATGAACAAGCTGGTTACATTCAAGTGAGCTGGTGGAAGCAATAAGCAAAAGGAGCTATCATGGAGAGAGTCTAGTGACAATGAAAAGAAAGGAGATAGGATGCTTCAGAGGGACTTGAAAGAATACCTTTTGGCCTGGGTCCTTGAGGAAAGACTCTTGAGCAGATGATATTGATGTTCAAGCTCAATGTTATGATGAGAAGGAGCTATCATTGACAATCTGGATGAAAACATCCCAGATGGAAGGAACTGATACTATAAAGGCCCTACAGCAGGCTTAAGGAATAAGAAAAGAAAAATCAGAAAAAGGCTAATGTTGTCCAGTAGCATGTTAGTAGACAAAGCCAGGGATGACCAGGGCCAGATCATGCAGGGCAGGGCTTGGCTTTTGCTCTGGGTGCAGAATGGACTTCATCCTGTGTGGCTGTGAGTAGCTTATGTAAGCGTGGCAGGATCAGACTTGTACTTCAGATGGACGGATCCAGTGGTGGATGCCCATGGACAGGAGAAGCCTAGAAGACCCATTAAAACAGTTATTGTAACTATAATAGAGCTAGATGATAGTATGGTTGGAGATGCTGCAGGATTAGAAAATACAGATTTGGGCACCACTTTAAGTAATTTACAACTATGCTGTAAATCTTTGAGGGGAGAGCTGATGTTCTGATTCCCACTTCAGAGCACAGAGCAGTGCTTTACGTCACTCAGGGTAAGTATTCCACAGTTAAATGTGAAGTCCAGTGCATTTCTTCTGGAAGCACTCTTCTCTCGACGGTTCTCCTGCCCTTCTTTACTGGAAAGTGCAGAAATTGTACACAAGACACCAGGTCACACAAGGTGATGCAGAGCACTGAAACTGGGTATTGGTTTCTGCTCTGTCACTAAACGCTTGAATGACTTTTGTCAAGTCATTTGTTTCTTTGGTTTTGATTGCATCAGCTAAAAAAATCCTGAAATGAGCAGCCGTCATCTGACTTTCCCTTCGTGATTTTTTCTCTGTAATGCTGCAACACATTCTACAAATAACACTAATTTTAGAGGAATATATCAAACTTGTGTGTCAAACACAATTATACTTAGTGAAGTAAGCCAGTCCCAAAAAGAGAGATATCATATGTTTTCCCTGATCTGCAGTAACTAAAAGAGAATCTAAAACGTAAGGCATTGGAGTAAAATGGACATTTTAAGATTCAATGATTGGTTACAGCTCCTGTCTCTTCTGTTGAGGAACAGGGTTTTTTCCTCCATTCTATTTGTTGTTCTCTTTAGTTGGTGTAGAGTTAACCTTATGAGTATTAGGTAAACTGAAAATAAATCTTTGTAAAAATTAAGAGTGGGAACAGAAGAGGGACGAGGAAGAAGGGATGACCCATGGGTAGAAGGGAGAATAGGGTGGGAATTATCACTATGTTTCTAAATCTGTGTATACGAAATACATGAAACTTGCCTAACTCAAATGAAATTTTAAAAACAGAAATAAAAATTGGCCATATTTCAGGTATAGTGTCCAATATCAAGTGAAATGGAAATGTATTATACTTTCTCACATGTCAATGTATTTACACCATTTATACACAACATATTTATCAAATCACTGATTCAAAACATTCATTGAACACCTAGTATGTGCAAGAAAATGTGCTAGCCATCTAGGGGAACTAAAGATGAAATAGTCCCGGAAAAACCAACTCCCCTATCCTTCCATGTCATGCTCCTACAATGCAGCAGAACTTGCAGATTCTTCCTTTTTTGGACAGACTGTACACTTTTCCTTTCATTACAAACCATCTTCAGTCAAGAGCTCCTTGGGTAGTTAATGGTGTCTTGTGAAGATCCTTAACACTCTCCTCTCATTTTACTCTTGATTAAAAAGAAAGAAAGCGCGGGATCTGAGCCCTTGACTGATTTACACTTCAATTTAATTTCTCCCTTTCTCTTTCCTTTCACTGGAAGAAACCTTCCATGTAATTAGGCTAGAAAGCTCTCATCAAACAGTTTGATTGAACTACAGCACACGGAATTTCCTGTCTGGGCTGCTGGTGCAGAGAGAAAGCTGCGATTCTCCGAGGGAGTAGCAAGCCCGGGGTGGACTGGGAGCTGCACTCCAGGGTGGCAATTAAGGGAAGCAGTGCAAGGGCTTGGAGTATCGAGATTAACAGGCTGCTTTCCACTCCTTACTCCTTCTGTGCTGATTTGCTACTCATTGTACTGGAGACAATCTCAACCCGCCAGTCCACAGCGAAACAGGTGACACCTAGGAAGCCTGGGCTCTGCATTGTGGTGCAATACAAAGAGAACTCAACAGAAAATCTGCAAAGCTGTGTGTTATCCTCAGCTTGCCCCTAATTTGAAAAGTGTGACTTGGGAACAACTCAAAAACTCCTAGTCTGTTAGATTCTTTGCATGAAAAATAGTTTGAAAAAAAAAAAAAGTCTCTGAAGACCTCATGCAGGTTTTGCATTTGATGATTCCACAAATGCAAAGCAGCTTGAGTCCTGGGAAAGGCTCATCGGAACAGTATTTCCATGGCACCCACCACCCCAGGAACTGAGGGATTTGGTGGTGATGTTGTGAGTCTTCTTCTGGGTTACCAGCACTGAGATATTTTGTTCAGGGAAACTAAGAGGCACTATCTCAGGATTTCTGAAAGAGGGGTCTCTGTGACTGGCCCACTAGGTGCTTAATAATTGACAGATGATGAGGATAGCAGCATTTACATAGAAAAATGACCCCAGGCATGAAAAATCACAAGAAATATGAGTCATTCCAAAAGGAAGAATTGGCTATGGAAGATCAAGTTTCCAGGTTTATGTTTCTATTTCACCTAAAATCTACCCCTCCCCTCCGAAGTTATTATTGGCATGCTGATATGAGTCCCTAACAGCATTGCACTGAAAAAAAAAGCCATCACAGCAGTAAAAAGCACTTATGTAAATATCGCCACGTATGTAAGGCATAGAGAGTTTAGTCTTTATATCTGATGAGTACATTCCATGCCAGGAAGAAAACAGGTTTCTATCAAGACCTTTAGGCCATTTTTTCTACACACACACATTCACAATATTCACCCAAATAGAAAGGTGACTATCAGTCTTGGAATAGTCATTGCATTAGTTTTACCCTAATAATTAATGAACTGCTATATGTATGAAAAGTTAAGAATAAAAATTTATTCAAAGTAATCTAATAAGAGTGAAGAGCTCAGAAATCAGCAGAAGTTTGCCTGTGAGTGCTCACAGAAAGATGAATATTGAACTTGCAAAGAAAAACCTGGAAGGCCACTTCAAGTTTATGGGTTGTAATTCTTCTGCTTTGCATGTGGCAGAACTAAAACCAGGAAGGTTTGGTAGTTTACCTAAAACTGTAAGTTGGCTAGAAAGACTGTATTAGTTAGCCTCAAGAAATGTAATTTACTAAGAAAATATTTCTTATAGTGAGTCAAAAACTAGTGGGGTGAGTCGATTGAGAAGCCACCTCACACTTGGATCCTTGACTGAACATGCAAGTAGCTCTTGTCACCTGACTCAGAAATTGATATGAGTTTCTAAATGCAATTTTGGGAAGCCTTTACTAGAGTATCATAGGACTTGTGAATGGAGGGAAGTATTCTGACCATTTGCTCTCAGCACCTGATGGCAGGTCTATATTTGCATAGATTAACCTAAAAATTCAACAGATGCAAGGATCTAAATACCTAGTAATGTTAAGAACTTGAGTGACTTTCTTAACTTGATGGACTCAATTTCTTGTTCGGTAAATTCCTGATAGTCGTAATTCCTACCTGGAGGGATGGTAATAAAAACCGAGAAAAGCTGAGTACATGGTTCAGACCTTGACACAACACATGTCCTGTTCGCTGTTAAGTTCAGAAAATATTCAGAGTTCTCATAATTTCTCCTGGCTCCAGGTAGAACGTCAAAGACTCTTTTTAAAATGGTACATTATTTTGGGGCGGGCACTGTGGCGCAAATGGGTTAAAGCTCCAGCCTGTAATGCTGGCATCCCATAAGGACACTGGTTTGAGTCTTGGCTACTCCACTTCTGCTTCAGCTCTCTGCTAGTATGCCTGAAAAAGCAGTAGAGGATGGCCCACACCCATGGGCCCCTGCACCCATATGGGAAACCTGGAAGAAGCTCCTGGCTCCTGGCTTTGGATCATCTCAGGCCATTATGGCCATTTGGGAGGGTGAACCAGCAGATGGAAGACCTCTCTCTCTGTATTTCTCTCTTTAAAAACTCTTTTAAATAAATAAAAATAAATCTTAAAAAAAAGTAAAATAAAATGGTACAGTATTCTATTTAAGAATAATACTATGAAAATTTCTAAGACCTTCCAGGGAATATTATTTGAATATTTCAATAAAAAGAGCCCAGGTCTGAATTCAAACTGCTTGGATACTTAACCCAGTTCAGCTCTGTATTACCTATATGACCTTTGGCAAGTAACTCAAACTCTCTGTGCTTCAGTATCTACACCTTTAAGATGGTAAAAGAACCACTCCTACATCGTAGGAGATATAAACAAGCTAAAATATTTAGAAAAGTGTTAGGTATAATGAAATAACTAAAAAATACATTTTTAAAGAATAGAATAGGTATCATTGTTATTTTGTAAATGCAGAGATATCTTTTCTGGGTTTCTTTATACATATGATTGAATTAATTTGAGATGTTCAAAGGCATTTGCCCAAATATGCAGGGACACTGGTTCATAGAAAGAGAGAAGCAATAATTGACTCACAGAAAAATGAAAAACACACACACACACACACACACACAAAATAAAACCTTGGCTTTCCAAACAACTGGACCTTTCCTCCACTTAAATTGTTCAGAAGGCCAAATTATCCATGCAGTTGAGATTCAACCAAATAATATTTTTTATTTAATATGGCCTTAATATTGCTGAAATAGATCCCAGCACTATGAGATTTGTCTTTTTTTTTAAACATGTAATCTATAGTTGTTTCTCATATGGTTGTTAAGGCAGTTTTTATTTTTTATTTTTTTATTTTTTGACAGGCAGAGTGGACAGTGAGAGAGAGAGACAGAGAGAAAGGTCTTCCTTTGCCGTTGGTTCACCCTCCAATGGCCACCGCGCTGCGCTGATCCTATGGCAGGAGCCAGGTACTTATCCTGGTCTCCCATGGGGTGCAGGGCCCAAGCACTCGGGCCATCCTCCACTGCACTCCCGGGCCACAGCAGAGAGCTGGCCTGGAAGAGGGGCAACCGGGACAGAATCCGGCATCCCGACCGGGACTAGAACCCGGTGTGCCGGCGCCGCAAGGCGGAGGATTAGCCTACTGAGCCGCGGCGCGGGCCCAAGGCAGTTATTAAAACCAAAGTTTCAAAGCAATTAGGGTCATTGTATTAACTCCTATTCTATGACTTCCTATTTGTGTTTGTGAAGTCTGGGATTTCAGGACAGGCATGAAATGGACTGTGGAAGCACATTCAAAATATTCCCCCAGAGTGATGGCCTTTTGTCTGGAGCCACAAAGGCAAGCCCAAGGTCCAGCCTGGGAAAGCCATCCTGCTCCTCCTTATTGGCCATTGCTCCTATTCTGATTAGCATGTGCCCAAGTGCTCACTGCAGAAGGTATCCACTGTAGCTGTGCAGTTCTGCAAATCTTGCCTACCCTTCGCAAAAAGTTATCTGTGTAGCAATTTCAAATTTCTTAACATGCTCTTTCACTTTTCCACATGGGCTGATTATTTATTCCTCTTGTTTAAGTCTCTGCAGATACTAGACCCTGTCTCTATCCCCCCCCTCTCCTTCCTATGGCACCACCAAATGACAAACATGCAAAGCAAATAGATGTTAAGCAAAACACTGATGCTGGTTCAGTTTAATGCTGTGCTCTGTCAACCCACTCCACTGCTTAGCAACCACAGAGGCTCACCCCAAGTTCATTTTCATTTTAATGTGCCACACAGAAAAGCAGCCTAAATATATATCCCCAGCTCTGAAGCATATAATCTGTAAACTACAGGAACAGGCGGATCATTTCCATTAGTTTCCTATGTAGCAAAAACCACAATTTGCACCCAAAGCATGTAATTATATTCAAATTCTGAAAGGCTGCCTCAGAAATAGTTGAAATTCATAGTTAGGGGGAAAGTCAGTCAAGAGTAGACAGAGTCATGTTTTAATACGGGGAGTGAAATGAATATTTCAAAACAATAAAAAAGGGGAGGTGAGTGCAGAATCTCAGAAGATGAGCCTTGCTGGTTCTAGGGGGATTTTATGCTCATGTAGCCACTCCATCATTGGTAAGCAACAGGTTTAGACTGGGATGCCTGACATGTCTTGGATAATCATGATATGGCTTCCACACAGGGAATAGTGACAGATTACTTTACAGGTAATTTCTCTTTCCTGCTTTCTTGCAAAACAGACCCAACCAGGACAGGAAATACTTCCCTGAACAGAAGACGGAACACTTCATCACCCAAGGGTCATCCAGATAGAAGAAGCCTTCGGAACATCCCAAGGTATCCCACCACTGTAGCATGATGAAGAATTAATACTAACTACAGGCCAGGAAGGTCCAATGCTAGCAGAATCCAGGACTTTATCTGGCTAAGAGGAGAATGCAGCAATAAAGCTCAGAAAATATTGAAATTTGAGAATGCTGAAGGAATTTCACTACTACAGTAGTGAAAAAAAAAATGCAATAGACATGGAGTCATACTGCTTGGTTCCTAACTTATTCTGAAACTGACTGGATGCTTTTGTCTGAGTCCTCATTTTGCCCATTTGAAAAATCGAGAAGCTGGCACTGTGGCATAGTAGGTTAAGCCTCCTCCTGCAGTGCTGCTATCCATATGGGCACCAGTTCAAGTCCCAGTGCTCCACGTTTGATCCAGCTCCTTGCTAATGGCCTGGGAAGGCAGTAGAAGATGGCCTAGATGTTTGTGCACTCACATTGCAGACCTGTGGAAGCTCCTGGCCCCTGGCTCTAGATTGGCCCAGCTCTGGCCATTGCGACCATCTGGGGAGTGAACCAGCAGATGGAAGACCTTTTTCTCTGTCTCTCCCTCTGTCTGTAACTCTGTCTCTCTAATAAATAAATAAACCTTTTTAAAAAGAAAAAAGAAAAATTGAGCTCTCTTACATCTCTAATGTCTTAGGAACCTGTTGATACATTTTTGAGAGGTGTGACTTCCCCTGCCCTTGGCCTATTTTACAAACTAGTATTCCTCCTCTCCTAGTACACCAGAGAGTCAATGATATGGCATTTCACTCAATTATGTACTTATTACTCCTAAAACCATATAAAATGAGCACTGTAGTACAGTAGTTATGTCACCATATGATATGTCCATATTCCTTATCAGAGTGCCTGGTTCAAGTCCTGGATGCCCCACTCCTGACTCAGCTTCCTGGTAACATACATCCTAGGATGCAACAGGTGATAGTTCATGTACATGGGTCCCTGCCACTCACCGGGGATCCCAGATGGAGTTCCAGGCTTCTGACATGGCCTGGCCCAGCCCTGTCTGGTGCAGGCAATGGGGAAGATTTCTCTTTTTATCTTGTCACTTTGATTTTCAAATAATTTTTAAAATTTAAATTACAAAAAAAATGTATCAGGTGTGAATGTTTGGGTACTCGCCTCCTTGGGATTACTAGCTCCTTGGATCAGAATTGGTGTGGGCAGATCAAGACATTTAGAAATTTATGATGAACCAGACACTCTTGCCAACACGTTGCAAAGGTATCTCAAGTGCATTAACCGGAATGTTGCATTAACCTGTGGATTCTCGACAAAAGAACTACCTACATCTGTTTCCTGTTTCTGGAGTAGATGGACTATATAATTTAGCAAAAAGTCCATGATCTTTGTCATCAGAACAGGGTTTGAATCCTGACTCCTCAACCCCCCTCCTCCAATACCCTCTACACTGCTTTGATCAAGCCACTTAGCCTCTCTGAGTCTCAGTATTTCGATTTGTAAAATACAAGTGTGCTTCAGAAGAGTCATGGAAATGCATATCATGAAAAACTATGCATGCATTTCAAATGTTTTGTGCCACCACAAACAGCTTTTAATTCCATGCATTTTTGAAGAGGCTTATTTTTTCAAGTAATTTTATTAATTTGGAAGGCATGTGAAGATTAAAAAAATTATTTACATAAAGCATTGGGAAGAGCTCCTTGCACATGGGAAGTGTGCACTACATGTTCAGGTGGGGCTCAAGCCAGTCTCTCAAAACCCTACCTGTAAGTAGAAACAAAGTGCTTGCTCTTCCTAATCTCAGTTATTCTGGCCCCTGTCCTGATGTGATAACACAGAAGAGCATTTGAAACACAGCACAGAGCTTCTTTCTAGTTTTAACAAAGTCTATTTAAACGGAAGCCACATTCTTCCTATCTCAGCGAGACTCTGCGGTGAAGTTGGATTGTGGGCTTTATAACAACCCAGTGTGTCATTCTTGTACATTACACTGCTTTTGTCTGAGGGGGAAACAGAAAACATGCTTGTGGCTTTGTCAAAGTTATTATGATAGTCAAGAAAATAGACCCATAAAATATTGGCAGACCTGTGGAACTCAGACAGATTTAAGATGCACAGTGGCATCTTTAAAGATCTGAGAACCCGAGAATCATGCAGTCCCAGTGCAGAGATCATCTCATGCAGCCATCTCATTGTACCAATGAGAGGAAATAGCAAAGAACGCTTTTCTCGGCTGTAGGACGAAGGCACACACATGCTACGTGTCACACGGAAAACTACATTCCAAGAAAGAGGCTAAGTCCGACTGCCCGTTCAATGTTTAAAAGTTAAAAGACTACTTCTAAAATAAAATGATAATATAAAAAATACCTCATGCCACATCCACAGTCACAAAGAGAGGGAGAGAGGTATAGATATATAAGGGGAAAAGTAGGCCTCAAATCTAAGTCTTTTCCTCTTGAATTCTGGTTTTAAATTTGAGCACCATCAAATTAAGTCTAAGGGCACTGGCACCTCCATCTTCTCTATAACCTTTGAGCTCTGGTAAGTAAAAGACATAAAAAGAAGTTCTCCATTTCCAGATGTGAAGATGGTTTTCCCCAACAGACCTAGTATATACTAGATTTTTCCTAGTACACACCAGATTAAAAATTGTAGTTTTCAGTAAACGCTGAGTTTAGGAACATTTTAATTCCATACAAGTTTACTGCAAACAGAATCCAAATGCATATCCAAAACACTCTTAATCTATCCCTTGTATTTCTTTCCATTTCACTAGGCTACTGATCTTCTAAATGGCTTGTTATAATTTGTTATCCTAGGATAAATGTTGTCTAGTATGGATTTCTACCTAAGGAGACAGTTATCAAAAGTCACAAGCTGGCTTTTGTCACAGGCTATTTTTGTCTATTTTCATAAACAAGAAAATATACATTAAAGCTTCCTCATCTTTCCCAGAAAGGGAGTATGTAAATGAAATCATCTCTAGGAGGCAAAAAGTGTTACTGTAGATAGAGAAAAGAGGCAAACTAGTAAATGCATTCTCTTTCATTTCAATCTATCAACCAGCAAACATTCAACACTGAAGCTCAACTTTGTGCAAAGAATTGAAATAGAGCAGCATTATCATTAAAATATCACTCATAAATTATTTAGTTTGTATACAATGGTTTACAAGGTACAAAGTACATCTTGTTTCATGTCCCAGGCCATTCTTTGATGTAAGTTTAATAGCTAGTATTATTGCTATTCTAGTATAAAGATGCAGAAATCAAGTCTTGGTTAAACAAAAAAAAACTTAGTCAAGTTCATAAAGCTGCTAAATGATAGAATATAGATTCAGACCTATTTCCTCCAACTCTAAATTCTGTGGTTCGTCGTTCAACGCCCACCTAACACAACACTGCTCACTTGAACTCCTTGAGATCTACTTTATCCTTGTTAGCACATATTCTCAAAATCCCTTTTTTTCCCTGGAAATAAATGAATACAAAAACAAACAAAGAAAATCATTCCCTTTCCCTAGAGTTAAGTACCTTATTCAGGCTTTATTTCCGCATTTTCTCAATCATCTCACCCAAGCATCATGTCATGAAGTCAGACAAGCTGTCCTACATTTGTATTTTAGGATGAACTTTCATACACACACAAAATCCAGCAGAAAAATAATGAAATTGATACTTTTTCAAAAAACTTACTTTTCAGTTGCCAAACAAGTAGTCATTTATACTTAGCAAACCTAATTTTCCTCACTGAAGGATGAGATGTGAAAAGAGTTGGTGTGTCTTAGGAAAAGAAATGAATGATACCTACAGTTCATAAAATAAGCCAACGAGAGGGCTGGATGGTCAGGCTTAGAAGCTCACCAGTTCACTACAGACCAGAAAGCCTTAGCGTGGGGACACTTGCCGTGTCTGCAGCGTGTGTCTGCAGCCAGATAGAATCAGCCCACCTGCACTTCTAGGTCTGCACTCTGTCACAGAAAACAAGCCAGGAAAAAGCAAACACAACTTGTAACCAAACCTACTATTGTTCTTCTTCCCCACATATGTAAATAGGTATTTTCCTCCTGAGGCACCATTTTATCAATTTTGGAAATTGCTACCATTCACGTTTCCATTGTGAAAGGGTGATTTCAGCAAAGATTGGCTGAAGCCTGAGCTTTACGTCTTTCTCAGGGGCTGCCTCCTGCAGAGGAAGAGGAGGAGGAGTAGAGGCTGAAGGCTGCACCCCAAAAATTCATACACTGAAGCCTTCATCCCTGGTACCTCAAAATGGGATTATAGTTGGAGAAAGGGTCTTTAGGCCAGCACCGTGGCTCACTAGGCTAATTCCCCATCTGTGGCGCCGGCACACCGGGTTCTAGTCCCGGTCGGGGCGCGGGATTCTGTCCCGGTTGCCCCTCTTCCAGGCCAGCTCTCTGCTGTGGCCCGGGAAGGCAGTGGAGGATGGCCCAAGTGCTTGGGCCCTGTACCTGCATGGGAGACCAGGAGGAAGCACCCGGCTCCTGGTTTCGGATCAATGCAGTGCGCTGGCCGTAGCAGCCATTTGGGGGTGAACCAACGGAAGGAAGACCTTTCTCTCTGTCTCTCTCTCTCACTAACTCTGCCTGTCAAAAAAAGAAATAAAATAATAAGCAGAAAAGGTCTTTAAAGCAAATTGAGTTGACTAAATTAAAGGGGGACTTTTAGAGTGTACCCAGGTCCAACCTGATGGGTGTTCCTCTAAGAGGAAATAAGGATACCCAAAGAGGCACCAGGGAAGCAAGTGTATGGTACAAAGACAATATGGCAGCACCATGACAAAATCGTCTTCTGTAAGCTAAAGAGAAACCAACTCTGACACCTTGATCTTTGGCGTGTAGCCTCCAGAGCCATAAAAAAAAAATACATTTCTGCTGTTAAAGCCAAGTCAGTAGTATTTGTTAGCCCTAGAAAACTAATGCAAGCAGATAAGTATGAACAAGTATAAGGTTTACCTTCAGAGATAAGCAAACATTCTGAGCTCTTATCAATTCTGTCATTAAATGTAAAATGGAATATGCCACCTCTTCCAGACTCAAAACCTAATGCAAAATAATTAAAATTTTTGCTATGAAATACCATCCATTGGCCAGTTTGGTGAAGGTTTTATTTTTTCCTGAAAGGAACTGTTCTTGTTCTCTCATCTCCTCTTCCTATAATATAGCAGCCCTCACCTCCACCCCACCGAATGATCCATGATGCATGACCAAACTCCTGAAGATACTTATACTAGGTTATCTTCCCAGAGAGACCTTTTTAAGAAGTCACTCTCCAAATTATCACATGCTGGCAAATTTTAGACAAGAAAAACAAAGCATCTAGAGGAGAGAGAGAAGAAACCGATTTAATTAATTCATCACCAAGGCCAAAGACATATAAATCTTATCATTCTATCTGTCAACCAACACAATGAATTATTCAGAGCCCAGAATCCCAAGAAGGAAGGCAGAAAGAAAGTGGTTAGAAAGCAGCTGGCTGAGCAGAAGAAAGTGCTCATAGCTCACCACAAAACCAGCCTGGTGGTGGCCAAAGTTCAGAGGCAGGTCCCTTTGATAAGTAAGCAGCAGGCTATTTTCTTCCGGAGAAGAACTCCTGGCTAAGGAGCTGCAAGTGGGACCACCACCTGCTCTTCTGCTAAGGTGGTCTGAATGGGACTCTGGGCAACTTTACAAATGCAACTGTTTTCTGAGCAAGGGACCTTCCAAAAAAATATTGTGCTGGGATCTCTTTAAAGTGAAGTTTTCTGTGTTCTACACTTGTCGTCCCAAATTTCTAAAGACCGAGGACAGTCTGCTATGTTGTAGAAGATAAAATGTAAAATATGTACCATGGCTAGGACCCTCAGAGAAAACTTCTATTAAAACTATAAATATGAAAACTTTTTTTCAGGCAGATGTACATCAGAATTCTATAACATAAAAATAAAGGAAGAAAAGAGAAGGCAAAAATATACAGAAATCCCTTACCAACTGAAGGCTGGTAAACAAATACATTTCACTATTTATATGTCCCTAACCACTAAACTAGCCTATACTTTGATAAATGTAAGATTTAAAAAACAGATGTAAAACCAATGCTTAAAATATCCTATTGGGATATTTTTCATAACAGAAGAATGTAAACACATTTTATGAGACATTTAGATTTTATACTAATAAATGTGGCTAGGGCTCTGGATTCTTCACACAAAAACCCCCTGCATTTTTTAAAATAGAAACACTTAGCCATCATGGTAATCAACATTTTTGAAAAGATTCCTAGCTGAACACACAGTGTCTACCTAGTACACTGCCTGACACAGAGGTGGTGTGAGTGATGCTGAATAGAAATGAGCATGAAGGGGGCTGGGAAATCTACAAGAAGGGACAGCACAAGTCCCCTAGATGCCCATTAAGAATGGGATTAGTTCTCTCCTGACATACACACCTAACCAGGTACTACGTGAAATACCCCAGGAGACACACAGGAGAGTGTGGTCTTAGTTTCCCCAGAAGGACCTCAGGACCCCCTGGGCTGCCCTGGGATAAAGACTTCAGGCAAATCTGTAACATAATCAGTTTGCTAAAGACTGCAACTAAGCATAGGGTGAAAATATGGGTATAGTAATGCCTCTCCAGGGGATTTCGGTTTCTTCTATCTGTCTTAATGTGAACCCACTAAATGTAAATCCCATGGGGGTGGCAAGATGAGGGTGGGGGTGGGGGTGGGAGGAGTCGTGATGGCAACAACTGAGAACAGCAGCTCTGAGGACTTTTCTTCCAGGACATGGGCAAGAGGAGCAAGGAGAGTTAAAAAGAAAAAACTTTCTGAATTTCATAAAAGGTTCTTGTGTTTTCTCTCAGAAGGAAGGGCATTTACTTCTTCCCAGACACTGGAGAGCACGTTCTTTAATTCTGGAACAAGGCTGGCAGTGGGGTGATCAGAAACAAACATCAGTTTCATGGTGCTATGACTCCTACCACCTCCATCAAAAGATTTGTTAAATGATTGCTGGGAGCTATACCCTTGCCTAGGACTACAGGCAAACAAGTGTATTCCAAGTGTGAATGAGAGGTGCATCAGCAAAGCTCTGTGAGGTTTCCTGGTCCTTTTAACAGAGAAGTGAAAGGGCACAGCTGGGATGTGGGAGTTGGAGTCAGAGGTTGAGTTATCTTGATTGCTGATTCTCTTGATTTCAAGCTTAAAAACTAATTAAATATGCAAAGGACCTACTTGATATTGATACAATCACTCTCCAGATCCCAAATTCATGGGGTCAGATTTTAGGACTAAAAAAGGATCGTGAAGAGTTAATTTGTGGGTCTTTTTATCTGAGCAATGCCAGACCATGGAGCTCACCATGTTTTACAGAGAGTCCTGTGATTGCAGGGTCTTTTCTGGGTCTCTGGCCATTTGCTTAATTTTGTTCTCCATTTCTATCACACTGAATCTTATCAGATGCAGGTTAATGAGAAACCAGACTGAGAACCAGTCAAAAAGATTTAGAGGATGCTGTGCAGCCAATCCTTGAAGCAATGAGGTAAGTAGTGAGGAGTCACATTTAACCTGTGCAAGGCTCAGCCCCTTTAGCTGAGGGAGAGAGCAACCCAGGAACACCCAGGTAGTGCGGCTCTGCAAATTCCATCACTCACTAGCAGCTGCTTTTAACTGTTTCCATCCTGAGCAAAAACCACCCAGATCCTGTCAGCCTCTAACCTCTAACTAATGCATAATCTCCATCTCCCTGCTGATCATTTACACTAATTAGCAAAATTTAGCTAATTATCGCTGAGCGTTTCCTCGTGTAATTATAGCTATTAGTAATAGCTATCTGGCTTCCCCCACTTCCTACTCCGCTTCTCCTCCTTTCCCATCCCCCCCTTCCCACTCCCATTCCTCCTTGGGAGATAAGAGTTTCCATTTCACTGAAACAGTTTTTTGGTTGGTGGTCATAGCTCTTACTTTTTTCAAGAGAGCCTACACCAGACCTGGAAGGAGCCACAGAGAAAACAACAACCCTATCCACACCAAGATGAAGCCTTGTCCCCTCCCCAGCATCCCCTTCCACCAACCTTCACAACTCCATCAAATAAAATGTAAAGGCAGTCCTGAAGAGCGGAAGTGTGTGCTGGCATTTTTCAACGTGCTCCCACTTAACACTGCAGGCTGCACAGAGCCCATGACCAGAAGGCTGGGGGAAGAGTTAACTTTCTGAACGGGGTCTTTGAAATACAAGCAAAGGCAGAGACCCCCTGGTGTGGTCACGCTCAGGCTGGGGAGGGCTGTTCTGCTTCTGATCTACATCTCTGTGGTACCTATACTTCCCACAGTCGGAATCCAGTGCATAGTAAACAAACCAGAGGCTCCCTTCTTTAGAACAGTTTACTACAGCGAGCTCCTAGCTTAGCCGCAGACATCATCCTTTTAAAGGCAGCCTGCTCAGAGCTGAATATGTATTTTAAGAGCCATAGATCTCTTCCCGCAATAGCCATTCAAGATGCGTTGATTTGTGTGAACCAGCCCATGCCTGCTATCTTTAATTGAAATAGTGTTTGCATAAATGTTGGAATTAAAGTTACAATATTTCACACTTGGGTACATTATAAATGTACTTAGCCTTATCGTACACACTGCTTTCTCGATGAGTGAACAAGATTAGGTGGACAGGTTCAGTGAGAGCTGCTCTTTCCACCAGACATGTAGGCAAATGTAAAGCTGTGAAAATGAGCCATAATGGCCACTAGCTACTAATTCTATTTTCTTCTGACACTCAGGGACTCCCCCACTGACCTTTGCCACACAGACAACTTTCAGACATTTCTATCAAGTTCAGGCAGAAGACCTGGTTCCTGCTGTCTATTTCCCGGCGACTAGCTCCTAAAGGAGACGGAGTTAGGAAGGGTGAAAGCAAGGTGAGTGAATGCATTCCCAAGAGCAGCTTCCAGACTTGTCTAACAAGTTGCCTGCCCTTATGGGGGGGGGGGGGTGCAGCCACTGGAAGGCTGCAAAGGAGAGAGTGGTGTTTGCAGCTAAGAATGAAGGAGCTACCTTCAGGAGAGCCCTTTAGAGAAAAATGGGGACTAGGGGCAGAAAACACTAGCCTTTGAGAGATAGCGGACATTTTTTTTTTATCCTTCATGCACATGCAATGCTTTTCATCATTTTAAATTCAATTTTTGGTGCTCGCCTCCCATCCCCGGCAACACTACCTGAAATGCCAGTGGGTGAAGGAATTGCTATGCCCCCAGTAAAAAGGATAAAGAGCAGAGAAACCCACCGTGCCCTCCTCGAAGGGAAACTGGGGAGCGATAGATAGAAATAGGCACTGAGTGATGCTTGCTGCCATGGAAATGGTGCTCCTGCTGAGAGTGAGACCCCGGCGAGGAAGAGGAGGAGGAGGAAGAGGAGGAGGAGGAAGCTACATTAGAGGAACTCCACACAGAACTGATGATACATCCCCAGAAGAGGGACCAGATTCCGAGTGTCCAGGCCGGCCGGCGAGGAGGGCTCCGTCTCGCGTGGATTCTCAGGTGCATGGTCAACGCACAGGACCACTACAGATGGGCAGTTCGAATTCCTGCCAATGAGGAATAATGAAGTTCATGATGCCCAGGGGCCCATCATAGGAGGAAGAGTTGCCTGAATTTCAGAAGGAGAGAAACAATAAGCGCTTCCAACGCTTCCAAGATAATGATGAATCAGTTGATTAAAAAAAAAAAAGGCACTACTTAAAAAAAATGAAAGAAAAGAAAAGCAAAGGCTAAAGGGCAAAGCCCTCCTTTCCCGAAGCTGATATTTAGGATGCCAGAGTCCACCCAGGTCTGGCAAACCTCCGAGCGAGCCCCGACATGCCACACATGTCAGGGGCGGACCCGCGAGCTTTACTGCGGAGCTCCCGGCACCTCGAGCCTGATCACTGAACTGCACGCTCCAGGCGAAGGCGCAAATGAAGGGAGAGGAGCCGACAGCCGGAGACCCTGGGAGGCTCAGGTTAGTTTACCCCAACATCCACGGAGTTGGAACATTTTTTCCCCCGTTCTGTTTCCACTTCCAGGCGATGTAATGCAGAACTGCCGGGCTCAAAGGAGCTGCAGGTGCAAGAGTTCTGTTCCTTGGGAGTCTAGGCGGCTGGCGCGGAGGCTGTTAACCCTGCGTGTCCTGGACGAGCGCCATGGAGCAGCCGCCTGCTTCTTGGGTTTCCCAACCGGATAGAAGAAGTGCAGCAGCAGTAGCAGCAGCAGCAGCCAGAGAAAGGGAAGAAGAAGAGCCGGAGGCAAAGAGGCGCGCAGACCTAGCTGCCACCCTAACCAAGAGGCACGGGGTGGAGGGAGGCGGGTGGGCGCAATCGGGCAGAGCACGAAAAGAGGTGCCCGGCAGAAGGCAGAAGGTGGAGGGAGCGGGCAGGCGCCTGCAAAGTGCGCGGCCCAGGGAGGCACAGGTGAAGTGAAGCGAGGAGTTGGGGAGCTAAATTCACAAATGGGCAAGTCCTATGCAAATAGCGCACTCCCGAGAGCAAATCAGTGCAGCCCGAGCGCTCTGCCGAGGGACTGGCTGGCTCCGGGAGGAAGGAGGGGCCCGAGCGCAGCGGAATCCCGGCCCTCCCCATTCAAGCACACGCTCGTATACACCCGCGCGAGCCTCCCGCGCACACCGCCCGCCCGCCCTCCCTCCCTGCGCTCGGCTCCCACCTGGCCCGAGCGCGCGCGTGCGGGTGAGACCGGCGGACGCACGCCTCGCCGCCTTCAGCACCTTCCCGCGCGAATAAGGTGCCTTTTACAATTGGAGAAGAAAAGATGGACCGCTAAGGCCCTACTAGCTCCAGATAGAAAGAAAAATAAATCCCTCAGTCAGCGAGAGCGCTGCGGGCAGCGCGCACCTGCTCCGCCTCTCCCTGGGTTAATCCCCAGGACTCCACCGGCAGGGCGAATGGAGCGGAATCTGCTTCCTGCTTGTGCAAAGTGAAAGAGATTGGGGTGGCTCAGGGACTCTGGAGGGTGCCAGGCTCCGTGGCTGGCGGCCCAGCTAGGAGGCGGCTTCCACCCGTGGCAGAAAGGAGGCTCTTGGAATTCAGGACCCAGAGGTGAGCGCCCGCGGCAGCTGTCCTGGACCAAGAACTTTAGACGGGGCGAGGGCCGGGTCCGTCGGCCGAAGAGTGGTTCGCCTCTCCCGGACCTGCCTCCTCCAACGCGCTGCCCCAGGTGGGTGAAGTCCCCAGGGCGCTGGGCACCAAAGACAGCGCGGTGTTTATATCCGCGCTGCACCTGCAGGGGGGAGCTGGAGTGGCCATCTGTGACGCCAGGAGGTGGCTGATCTGGGCTTCAGCCAGGGAGTGATGACTTTCCGGACCAGGTGGCCTTGGCTGCTCCACTGCGCGTGGTGAACAGGCGGTGCACACCCAACGGGCAACCTTCCCAGACCCGGCTCCTTTCCAGACTGGACTTGCTAGCTTTGGTTCCTTCCTGTCCACGCACCTTGGTTAAAAAAAGCCCATTACATTGACTGAGGGGAGACTGGGGGAAGAACGCTTGCTGCTTAAATCATAGCGTATATATTGTATGCAGGTGGCATTTTTTTTTTTTTATAAAAGGAGCCTATAGCATTTCTTGTATATCTAACTGCATTCAATGGCCATTTCAAACTCCTTGGGCTTAAGAGGTCCCATGGAGATGTTGGGAAAGTAGCATTGTCTCTGTAACTGATCAGGCTCTTGCCCATCCAGATGTGCCTGCCTGCAAAGTCAAATCTCAAGTCCATTTCAGACCGGGTTCTCCTGCTGGGGACCTGAATTCTAGTTCTGAAGTCGGACTTCTAAAGCCCCGTTGTGTCTGGTGATTGGTGCGCAGGGGCATCCTAAGTGTCCTGGCTCTCAGCAGCAGAGTGACCCAAAGCCACAGCCTGAGAGGGAAGAGGCCCTCTGTCAAGGTCTTTCCTACCTTTGCAATGCACCCATGGACACTCAACAA
The DNA here is from genome assembly GCF_964237555.1 of Oryctolagus cuniculus. Taxonomy (NCBI): domain Eukaryota; kingdom Metazoa; phylum Chordata; class Mammalia; order Lagomorpha; family Leporidae; genus Oryctolagus; species Oryctolagus cuniculus. The sequence continues at coordinate 25,056,922 of NC_091451.1, read as the reverse complement.
CTCCGCTCGCGTTCTTCTCTATAAAATGTGGACAATGCCTCCTTGTGAGGGGAGAGGGGTCTTACAGGAGACGGCACCTGACAGTGGCAGCACACTCTTTGATCACTAGAAAAACCACCCGAAAATCGCTGATGGCTAAGGACGTGATTAGGGTCTCAGGCTATTCTCGGGAAAATCAGGGGGGAGTTTAATATCCGAAGTAGCCTCTCTCAGAGTACACAGTTCTCATTCATTTCAAATCACCAGAGGGATCCCCCACTGCCCCTTGGACTTACTCAGCCTGCATCGGGGCCTTGTAGGGACCTAGAAGACCGGGCATGGGCCTTGCTCTGCGGTTCCCTTACAACTCTGCTTTTCTGACCTCCGTTTTTGCTCTTCAAATGTGCCTCGCTCTTTCCCATCCTAAAGACTTCAGGACCTTGCTGGTATCTCTTCTCCGGAAGGCTCCCCCCACCCCCCAGGATTTTCACATGATCAATGCATTTTCAATACCACCCTATCAGAGGCCCTTTCGGGCCTGCATCTAAAATGAGCCACCACCACCCATGAGAGGTGTTCTATCTAGCCCATGATCCATTTCATTTTCTTCACTGTCATCCCCACTTTCTGCATCTGTTTCATATGTGTATTTGCTAATAGTCTTCCTCCTCAAAAACTACTGTAAGCTCCCTGAAGTCTGAGCCCCTGTCTCGTTTTCCTCCATAACCTGTGTGTGCTACATGGAGTAGCACGTTGTAGGAGCTGAATGAACAAACCCACTGAATCGTGCCTATCTCGGGCTCACATCTTCTCCCCTATTAGTTTTGATGGCACGTGTATCTGACTTTAGTGGCATCGATCCCCAGAGACAAGCTTTCCAGAATTGATAAGCCCACTGCCTACACACCTAATGTTTTCCTGCTTTTCTGAAGTGGCACTGAGCACTGGACACTCTTCTGATTTCATCCTGAGGAGCACGGGAAGCTTGGGTAGGCTTTCTGATTAATTCTCTGCTAGGCAATAAAGTGAAAATAAATCCTTAATGCAGCACAAAGCCTGGACATGCTGCTGGTACATCCACCTGGGACCATTCCTTTTACTTGTCACCCTTAAAACTTATTTATTTACTTTTTTTAAATGTCTAAAGAAGTAGCAGTGAATCCTCATCAGGCAGATTTCTTTCAGTGGCACAGCTGAATACTAAAACCATTTATCAGAGGACAAGACTGATTTTACTGCTTCCATTCCATCCCAACAAAATGCATGTCCTTCTCCGATGTAAGATGATATTTATTTTTTTTCATGTTTTCTGCCCCTCTAGTTACGTTTCTTTTCAAATTCCCATACTTGCATTAGGCTAACATATTAAATACATTTTTAAATATATTTATATGTTATATTCTAAATAGTACCTGTAGCTGGAAATCCAGCAGAGGTATTTCTCATCACCTATAGCAGCATCAACAGCTCCCCTCTTTTCACCCAAGTTCTGTTCTCCAGTGGATCCCTTGCATGAGAATACTTGGGAATCAAGTGTGTGGTGACAGGATGATGAGAGTATCCTTTTAATATGGAAGAGAAGGAGATGTAAAAACATTGTGCTCACTATAGATTTCAAGTTGAAAACTGTCAGTGATTCCACAGTCACACTTAGCTCCACCTGAATAAACCCGATAGAATCCTCATCACACTCTTTGGAACCTGAACTCTCTAAAAGAAATGCAGTTTTTAAAAACCCATGTGCTCAGATTGCTTGGTCAGTCTTTGCGGCCAGCAGGAGGCAGCTGTCATGCTGCTGGTGGGGCAGACAGGGAATAACACCACCACACAGACCCAGGGAGACCTAAAGGCTTCGGAGCACTCTGTTTCTGCCCTGAGCCCTTCAGTGTAAATCCTCTTTTTCCATAATAAGAGAGTAGAAACCCTTCCTTTCTCCTTCTGCGTTGGGCTCCAAAAGGCAGTTTAGGGAGAGAAAAACAAAAACCAAAAAAAAAAAAAAAAAGCACACAACAACCAAACTCTCCTAATAAGAAATGAAATGAAAGTCCTGAAAACGTGCAGGTGACTGTTAATATGGCCATAAATATATCTAAGGGTTCCAGTGACTCCGTAAAACAGTCCAACTTTGCTTTATTATATGTCAGTAGATTTATTGATAGCCACATAATTCATCCTTCTCCTCATTTATTTAAGAAAGCCATCCTGAAAAAGGCAAGTTTTTATTATATTTTCCATTTGGGGGTTTAAAAGAGACACTTTATTCTTTTAAACATCACTCCTAAATGTATTTGACTTAAAAAAAGACAGGGCATCCTTGTATAAATGTATAGCTTAGAGAATGTATTGCTTCTGTTTCTTTAACTTATCCTTCTCCTAAACATCGATAGTTACTCCCTTGTCCTCCTTGTGGTTGCAAGAGGGATATCACAGATTTGGATGTTGAGAAAAATCTCTAGAAAATTTTCCAAATCTCCTAAATTTAATCAGAAGGGCTAGGACAGTTGTAAGAATATTTGCATATTTTAATAGTAAGAAAAATATAAGTTATTTCTTAGCCAGCTTCTTTCAAAATCCAGAAGGAAATTTTTTAAGATTTATTTATTGGGGCTGGCGCTGTGGCGCAGTAGGTTAAAGCCCTGGCATGAAGCGCCGGCATCCCATATGGGCGCCGGTTAGAGACCTGGCTGGCTCCTGGCTTTGGATCAGCCCAGCTAGGCTGTTGTGGCCATCTGGGGTGTGAACCAGTGGATGAAAGACCTGTTTGTATCTACTTCTCTCTTTAACTCTTTCAAATAAATAAAATAAATCTGTAAAAAAAATTTATTTATTTGAAAGACAGAGTTACAGCAATGAAAGGAAGAACAGAGAGACAGAGAGATCTTCCATCCATTGGTTCACTACCCAAATGGCTGCAATGGCCAGGGCTGGGCTGGACCCAAGCCAGGAGCCTGGAGCTTCTTCTAGGTCTCCCACAGGAATACAGAGGCCCTAGTACTTGGGCTGTCTTCCACTGCTCTTCCAAGCACATTAGCAGGGAGTTGGATTGGAACTGGAGGATCAGAGTTTTGACTTGTAATCTATATTGGATGTTGGCATCATGGATAGTGGCTTAACCCACTACACTACAGTGCCAGCCCCAGGTGGAATTATTTTAATATGGAAGCAGGTTTTTTTTTCTTCTACTCAAAGACAGTTCTCAGAGAGATTAGCACATGTATATTCCTGTTAATCTTCACCAAGTTTACACTCAAGATTAAATCTTCTCTAAACTTAGACTGGGAATCAGAGATCTCAACTATCCATCCACAGCATCTTGAAAATCTCTATTCAGTTTTGAGGAATCAAGTAAAATAAACATGTTTTATAAATTAAAAGAATAATCTCATTTATATGTTTACAGGGTAAATTGTCAAATCAATGATTTAGAGGACAATTAGAGAATGCATGCAGATTTCACTCTTGGGTTCTGGTGCTTGCCTGCCTATGTTCTAATCCTGATTCTGCTTGTTAGCTGCTATGAAATATGTAGGCAAGATCCTCAGGCTCTTTGTAGTTCACCTTCTGCATCCATAAAACGAGTGTATTTATATCAGCCATCAGATAGGTTTGTATTGAGGATTTAAATAGTTAATATATATCAAGTAAGTATAAACTGCCTGACACATAGAAAATGATCCATGAATGTGAATAACTATTAGTATTACTAACTACTTTTTATTCAGCTAACTCCTTAAGAGTTACCCCTATTGAGAGTTTTCTCTCATTTTTACAAATGTCCAGGGGAGGAAGTCCACAAAAACGCCCCCAGAAATTCCAAAATGCAAAAAGAAAAGTCTCCCCTAGGTGCTCCCCATCTCACTGGATGCTGTCTGCCAACTAATACCAGATGCAAGAACTCGCCATTGTTTTTAAGCAATTACTTTCCAGGTTGGAGATCTCAAGGTTCCAGTGTCCCTGGGGATCTGGAAAAGCTCTTTGGCTGCCTCTCTTTTCCATGTCTTATTTTTCTCACATTCTTCTCCCAAAAAACAAATTCTGGGGCCAGCATTGTCACATAGAGGGTAAAGCCACTGCCTGCAATGCCAGCATCTCATGTGGGTGCTGGTTTATGGTCTGGCTGCTCCACTTCCAATGTGGCTAGCTGCTAATATGCCTGGGAAAGCAGTGGAAGGTGGCCAAAGTGCTTGGACCACTGCCATCGACACGGGAGATCCAAAAATAGCTCCTGGCTTCTGGCTTCTGGCTTCAGCCTAGCCATCTGGGGAGTGACCCAGAGGATGGAAAATCTCTCTCTCTCTCTGACCTTAAAATAAATAAATAAATCTTAAAAATAAATATTAAATATTCTAATGAATTAGTCTTCTCTGTAGAAGAAATGCCTTCCAAATCTTTAATAATTTCCATTTAGGTAATATTTCATTATTATTCGATAATTTTTAAATTTTTTTTTATCAATGTACCCACTGAATGAGGTTCAGTACAAAAATAATCCAGTATCAGTCTTCCACTTTGGTGCACCAATTCATTTACTCTATGAACATTAAATTTATGCTTCTGCTGAAGTTCAAGACACCAAGAGATGATCAGTCCAAAGCAAATAAAGACAAACCATGAATGCTAACCATATAGACAGCTTTCCAAATGCAATGTGGTAAGTGCTAAAACAAAGACTTAAATAATGTACACAGAATAGAGCATGGGAAAGGGACGAACCACTGAAGGGATTTATAGGGTGACACGTGCTCTACATGTTAAAGACTGGAGTTCAGATTCTAAGATGACTGCTTACTGGCACCATGAGCTTCAGCAAGTTGTGTCAATATCTATGAACCTGTTTCCTCGGGAGTGTAATTATGAATAATCCCTACCCTATGGGATGGTTTTGAGGGATCCATGAGAAGATATATTTGAAAAGAAGAATATAAATGGATGCTCCTTATTGTGTACCTGGCCTTGAACTCTTTCAAACAGGCAGAGAAGACAAAGTAAGGAGATTATCAGTGGGAGAAATCATCTACTGAGAGCTTCCTAAAGAAGGCACACCTTAAGTCCAGCTTTTACTGTCATTTCCATTGTTAAAGCCCCAAGGGCTCAGAAAAGGGCCAACTTTTTCAATGTATAACCGCGCCCCCCCCCCCCCAAAAAAAAAAAAACCAGCACAATATTCTATGGGAGGAAAAAGAAAAAGCAAGGGAGGAAACACATGTTGAGAGCCACATTCTTTATCTCTAATGGCTGGATTGACATACAGAGGAACATTAAATAAATAGTATCATTAGTTTTAAATAAGTACCATACTTAATTTTAGTTAATTAATTAAATTATGGAAGAGTTCAGGACTTTTCTTTTGTTCAGTATACTCCGTGTGGTTATTCTGCAGATATTAAAACACCCACTGGATCCAATTTGTAAGACTATCATTTAATTCTATAAATATCTTAGCTTGAGCCTCCACCTTGCTCAAGGGTCTTTCCTACTCATATTCTGTTTTTTTTTTTTAAGATTTATTTTATTTATCTGAAAGAGTTACAGAGAGGTAGAGACAGAGAGAAAGGTCTTCCATCCACTGGTTCACTTCCCAAATGGCCGCAACAGCCCAAGATGCACCGATCCGGAGCCAGCCCATGCAGGTATGGGGCCCAAGGACTTGGGCCTTCTTCTATTACTTTCCCAGGCCACAGCAGAGAGCTGGATCAGAAGAGGAGCAGTCAGGACTAGAACCAGCACCCATATGGAATGCCGGCACTTCAGGCCAGGGCTTTAATCCACTGCGCCACAGCACCGGCCCCTGCCTCATATTCTATGAAGAATACTTCATTCAAGGTAGAGGGACAGAAATTTAAATTAATGGTCACCTTCCCCTTAATACTATGTGTCTTATATTCACTTAACAGAGCCATCTTGGAGGAGAATGAAACAAATGTTCTCCTAACAGAAGGTACAAAATGTTATCTAAGAAGATTCAGATATGTTTGGAAGACGGGAAATAAGGATACTTCTCAGTAGTACTAAGGATTCAGCACCTTCCAAAACTGATGATAAGGTCAAGGAAGCACGGAATTGTAATTTTATATCATAAATTAGAGGAACAGTCTGTTCTAAGAATAGATGAAACAGCATTAAGATAACAATATTTGAACACCAATGATATCTATGTCTTCAAAAATCTACCATTTCCAATCTGGACAAGCAGAATTAGTTGTTCTTTCCTATCTTCCTAAAGCACTACTCTGTTAGCACATGTCACATTCTGTTATTATCAGCTGAGTTATATCTGAATTTCTTACACGATTCAAAAATAAATTATTTAGGGAATCTGAGCTTCGTTCTAGGGCCAGCCAGCTTAATTTCAAACCATGGCTCTATTGTTTACTAGCTGTGACCTTGGACAAGTTCCCTAGTCTCTAAAATTCATTGGTTGTCATTGGCAACATGGAGGTGACAATGTCCACTATTTCAAACTTAGCATGGCACAGACCTATAGGAGACATTCAGTGGATGTTTATGGAATAGTATTGAGTGCATTTAATTACTGTGGTAGAGAACATTTCTATTGTATGTGATGGGAGAAAACCCTTTACAACATACAAGTGAATTATTATAAGGAAGAACCTTCCAACATTGGGAGCCAGCACAAAATGAGAAGGGATGATGTGCAAGTCAGCGAGATCCCTATCACAAAAGATATATTAGCAGTAGATGCCTATTGGGAAAAAAAAAAAAAAAAAGATGTCTATTGGAGACCCTGAAGAAAGTGGATCGAGTATGTCCTCTAAGTTCCCTTCAAGTTTAAGTGACACTGATTATGTTTAAATTCTTCTTTGCCTTTTACTTTTGCATTTACTTAAATGTGATCTTTTGGCCTTACTGAAACAATTCCTAGATCCTACAAAGAGTATAACATATAACCGTTTATAGAAATTTCATACATTGTGGTGCAAACTCTTAGACTGCTATAAAACTAAGATTAATCAGTATTGTTATATGAGAACTTTATTTCCCATTACATCAGGCAGAATAAGTTATCTCTAGACATATTAACAATTTTACATTTCTATTTTAAATACTAAACATTGTGTTTTTCCCCCAATAGCAACACCTACTCAGCTGCTGTTCCTCTAATCTAAGAGATCATTTTTCATTGGAGAACAGTTCATTGCTATGGAAAGAGTACGATGGCTGGCTTGCCCTACTGTACCTAAACTCCCAGCAGGAAATCCTGGCATACTAAACATAAATAAACTTGCATCCCCTAAATAAAGACATGTAGCTTGAAAAACCTGGGACAGAAAGTAAATCTACTGTGCTCTCTTCTCTAAGCAACGCCAGGCCTTCTCTCTTCAGCAACTGTTACAAAGTTAAATATTGAGGAGAAATAGTTAGATTTGGAGACAGAGAGTAGGTTGTATAACATCATATAGCATTTCAATGACATAACAAGCTGGAGTATTCTTCTAGAATATTGTTCATGAGTTAGACAGACATGGCTCGTACAGCAACATCACTAGAAAATAACCTTATAAAAATAACAACACAATAGAAAAACAATCCACCATGTTAGTCAATAGCCACAACAATGGGAAAATTGTTCCAAGAACTATGGGTTCTAGAAAACCATGAATGTGATATTATTGAACAATCTGAAATAAATTGTCAAAATATGGTTGAAATGATTAAATAAAGACATTTTTGATACAACAGAGGGAAAAAATTTACATGGTGAAAGATAGACTTCAGAAATGTCAATACCTTTTTGGAACTCCAAGTCACTTAGCCTAATTAAAAAAAAAAAAAACAGTAAGTATATTATGACTATGTAGTTGAAGAGAGCAGTAATGAAGTGGAGGACAGAACTGAGGAAACTCCTAAAATAGCACAAAGAGATTTAAGAAATACAAAATGTATTAATAATTTTGAGAGATCAAATGAGCAGTCCAACATGCATCAAATAAGTATTACAGGAGATGGTAGAGAAAATGGGGGGGGGGTTTAAAAATATTTCTGGGTATTTTTTGGATTCAAGTCATTTGAATTTTTATGCTAAAATCTCCTAAATAGAAGAAATACACTTTGGTTTACCACAGTGAAGCCAAATAACACCAGAAATAAAATTAAAGATCTTAAAATCAATTTATTTTTTTAAAGGAGAGCCTAGAAAGCAATGGATATAGATTAGCATTGGAAGAAAAATGTCTGTCAATTTAAATTTATATATTTAGACAAATCATTGAAGAGAAGAAGCAAGTCTAAGACACTTTTGGGTAACCAAAGTTTGAGAAGGCTTACCACTCAATGACTATCTGGGCCATAAGCACTAAAGAAAGGGTGCATTCAGTTAGAAGAAAATGATTCTTGGGAAATAGAGTGGTACATAAGAGGCAAAGGTGAGCAAAGGAACTAGGATATTATAGATAAATCTAAATACACCATTGTGTCACTACTGCTGTTACTACTATCCCCACTACCAACAGATTTGTGATAGTTTTAAAACAAGAAGGAGAGGGTCTGGCTTCACAGTGAAGTGGGTTAAGCTGATGCCTATAACACCTGGGACACTGGCATCCCACATCAGAGCACTGGTTCCAGCCCCAGCTAGTCTGCTTCTGATCCAGCTCTTTGCTAATACACCCGGGAAAGCAGTGGAAGATGGCCCAAGTACACGAGCCCCTGCCACTCACGTGTGAGACTCAGATGGAGTTCCTAGCTCCTGGCCTCAACCTGGCCTTGCCCTAGCTGTTGTGGCCAACTGAGGAGAGGAATGAACTAATGGATGGAAGATCTCTTTCTGTCACTCTGCTTTTCAAATCAGTCAACCAATCAATATTTTTAAAGAATAAATGAAACAAAAACTGTAACAACCAACATTTGCTTAATGTTTCTAAGAGAGGTAGCATTGCCCTATTTTACAGTTGAAGCAAAGGGAGCAGATAGTGACCTGTATATACTCAGACCTAGTTGGTGGCAGAGGCAGGATGTAAGTCCAAGATACCTATCTAAGAGTCTGTGGTGATCAATTTAGTATTCTGCTGCTAAATCCTTTGAAATAATACATGCAACTTCTAACTTATGCCTTAAGGGGCTGATGACTGCTTTCTATTTCCTCATTGTTTGTTTTCTGAAATGTAGGTGGGGAGGTGAGCAAACTTTGGTCATATGAGTGAGAACTTCGCCATATTTGTTTTGCTGTTGGATTTTTGTTGTTATTGTTTGTACTTGGTTAACATATGCCAAGTATATTAGTTAAGATATTGATCTGAATTTTTGATTAATTTATGTTTAAAGTTTGTTATTTAATTATTTTCATTTTATTTCAAAGCCAGAGAGACAGACAGCAATCTTCCATCCATTGGTTTACTCCCCAGATGCAATGGCCAGGGCCAGGTCATTGATGCTTTCAGAAAGAGACCTGTGATCAAATTATTCTCTTTTGTTTCTCTTCTACTATTCTCATCACAAGCTACTCAACACATAGGTCAAATTCTTGCTCTGTAATGCAATAAAACAAATCTCAAGCAAATGATTATCTCATAGTTCTGGCTATTAGATAATAATTAGTATATATATGTGTGTGTGGTGTGTGTGTGTATATATGTAAATATATGTTCTTCTGCATTTACTAAAGTTAAAAATATTTAATATAAACAAATTTAAATTACATATATTGGAATTCAATGATGCCGAAAGCATTTTCATTAGATATTGGTATTTATTATATTGTGCTTGATTTACTGAGCAATTTACACTTTAGAGACTACAAATGGCTTTCATTCACTAACTGAAATGGGAAATACAAACTGGTATAATCCACAATATGTTCTATATTCAGATAACCGGCAACCATTCATATAATTGCTGGCGACTTAGGAGACACAAATAAATGAGTTTGCTTTTGTATTCCTGTTACCAAACCCAGAACTTTGTCTCAAAAGTTGCTCCTTTCCTTTTCTAGGTCATAGTAGACACACAACTTTTCTACTAATCTTTTTACTATTTGGTGAATAGAGAAAATGTTCACCTGAGACTTCAGTCATCACTCCCAAGTCCAAGATCCTGACAAAATCAATTATAGCTTTAAAATGTACTGCCCAACTTGGGAATGTAATGCCAGAAAAATGCATCTGATACTCTGTGAGTTTTGATCCTTGAAAACTTAAAAAGTCTAGGGACAATATTCCAAAAGAGAAGTAAGCATGAAGCTTCCCTTAAAGCTATAGGAGAACAGAAAAGAAGGGGGTGGGGAAGCATGTATGTATATATCCTCGAGCCCAAGAAAATCTTTAGACTTTAGAAAGCAATGCCAGAAGATCATACTTTGTCCCTTTAAACCAGATCATTAAATAATGAAGAGTATTATTTATAATGGCTTAATATGCTGTGGTTCAGAGACATATACATATTCTACTTAAGAAATGAAAATATCTGGATTTTAATCCTTAGCGATTATTGCCAGATATTAGGCACTTCATTTAACTACAGACTGAAAAATTCTCAGGTTTTTCAAAATTAAATTTTTATAACAGCAACTGACAATAAAGAGCTGCACAGATTTGGAATAATTATTATCTGTTAGTGTTCTTTTACTGGCTATTTATTTCTCCTGCTGTACTTCTCTCCTCCCTGGCTTAGTCAACCCACCTGTTAATTTCAAGCTAATGAATACAGATGACAAAGTATTTCCTGTGGATTCCCTAGGAATCAAGAAGAGAATTCAGAAGGGAGGGTGGAAGAGGGATGGGAGGGTAGAAGTCCTCCGTGACATATATCTTAGCCCAATTCAGGCAAAGAGCGAGTCATTTCATCCAAGGGAGTGTTGTGTGGGAGTAAAGCATCACAGTGGGAGTCATCGTGCCTGAAAGATGTAATTTCCTAAAATGTATACCTTGTCAGTGTGCAGAGATGAATAGAGAGAAAGGTCAGTGCATCCCAAGTGCAAAGGATACCGGGACAATATGCTATTAGGGTGTGCAGTGTAGTCTTGGTGACTCTGTACCACCACCAACTGACAGGCTTGACTCATTACTAAGTAAATTAGACAGCAAGTCATGGGGAAGTTTTATAGGAATAAGAACGCCCAGCAGTTTTCCAATGTTCCTCTCCTGGCTGGAGTGTTTCTCTCCTTTGGTTTCTGCTGGTGATAGAGTAACTGGAGGTGGGCCGCAGCATGGCTGTCGCTTTGGGAGTTACTCAGCAGGTGGTGGTTACTAAACATGGTACTGGGGGAGCAATAATAAATAAATATACAAAAATGACAAGAAACTTCTAGCCTTTTCTTCTCAGCCCCTGCTCTCCCACTATTGTTAAAGAAAAATTAGGAATGGCAGAAATAGTCACCCCCAACTGCCCCCACCCCCACTCACCAGATGTGGAAGAGTCTCTGGTCGCTTGATTCACATCACATGAAGATGATTACATGCATGCCCCACAGGAAAACAAAAACTAAAAATATATGTAGATGTTAAAATGGTTTCTTCCCCTTACACAGTCTATTACCAAGTACTCATAACACTTAACCAGGGCTCTTGCTGACCAGTTGCAAAGGTGATTTATTTTTACAACATCTTAACAGAACTACATTTTTAAATTATTAAATAATCTTCTGTAAATGTGTTCTCTTTAATAAGAATTATAGAAGACACATATTGATTATCAGTTATAAATTCTCATTTAAAAAATAATATATGGCTGTCCCTCAGTATCCAGGGGGGATTGTCCTAGGTTCCTTGCCCACCATGGATACTCAGAGCTGTAGATGTTAAAGTTTCCTACATTAAATGGTATTTGCATAAAACATCTGTCATCTTCTACATACTCCAATCATCTCTGCATTACTTAAAATACCTAATACAATGTAAATGCTAGATGAACAGTTAAACAGTTGTTAACACCGTATAATTTAAGGAATAATGACAAGAAAAATAGATGGTACATGTTTCAGATGCAACATTACTCCCAATTTTTTCCATCAGTTTGTTGAATCAACAGATGTGGAACCTATGAACATGGGAAGCTGACTGTATTTTATTTTAATTTTTGATAAGTTTATCTGAGTGTTTTTGATGTGGAGGAGATGTGAAAGATGTTTTGATTCTTCTAATTGTGAGCTATTATATCCTATAATGTACTTATCAGCTTGGAATTTTGTTATGAACAGAATCGTGTCATCTCCAAATTCGTATGTTGACTTTCAATGCTGCTATATTAAGAAATAGGAATCTTAAAGAGGTAAGTGAGACTAAATGAGGACATAACTGAGGCTATAACCTGGTAGGACTAGTGGCTGTGTAAGCAAAGAGCACAGGTATTGTGACACATGGGATTAAGCCTCTGTTTGAGATACTTGCATCCCGTATTAAGAGGGCCTGATTTGAATCCTGCCTCTGCTTCCATTCCAGCTTTCTACTGAGTTACATCTTCGGAGGTAGCCAATGATGGCCCAGGTACTTGGATTCCTGCCACACACATGGGAGAACCAGATGGAATTCCTGCTTCCTGGCTTTGGTTTGGCCCAGACCTGGCTGTTGTGGGCATTTTGTGGAGTGAATTAATGGGCAGAAGATTTTCTCTCTCTCTCTCTCTCTCTCTCTCTCTCTCTGTCTCTGTCTCTCTCTGTTTTCTTTCCCCTCTCCCTTTTACCTTCTTTCTCTCCTGTTCTCTCCCAACCTGAGTGTGTGTGTGTGTGTGTTTGTGACTCTGACTTTCAAATAAATGAATATTTGTAAGAAGAAGAGGAGACGCCACGAGTATTCAGGCAGGGCAAGAGCAGCCTCCTGAGGACGTGGAGAAGGCAAACACCTGCAAGGCAAGGAGAGAGGAAGCCTCAGGAGAAACTTCGCCTTCCAGTACCTTGATCTTGGCCTTCAGCTGCCAAAACTCTGTGAAAATACATTTCTGTTTTTAAGCCACCCAGGCTGGGGTATTTTGTAATGATAGCCCAACCAGACTAATACAAAACTGCTGATAATAGTGGTATTTGTAAAATTAGGGACTTGCAGATCTAAGAGAACATTAAAGCTCATCTGGCCCAATAGTTCTTGGCTCGGTGTTTAAGGACCATGGATAATCGGGCCACTTCCTTGCACACTTCCAAAGAGGTGTCTTCTACAACAAAGTCTGTGTGAATGTGCCCCTTGCAGCCGTACTGTGCGTATTCCAGCAGTTGGATACAGCCATCCTGAAAATGGTTTGCTAAACTCTTCTTCAATTTAGTCTGGGCACATATTTTTTCTTCTGAAAAAGTAAGCCCAAAATTTCTTCAGATATTAAAGGAACTTTATGACACACAAAAACTTCAGAAACATTTATGACTTTACATCTCTCGTCTTACAGATGAGGAAAATGAATCCTAGGAAGGGACGGTGCCCAAGGATGTATTGAAAACACAAGTAAAAAGAGGATCCAAATTTCCTTCCTCCTAGCGAGAGGTTAAAACATTTTCATACCTGGAGTAGGGCAGAAAGATGCCTTCCACCTTTCCAAAATGTACCTGTGTGTACATAACCCTCAAATTTTAGCACATTCATTCAGATAATAGAGTTGGTAATTTTTTAAGCATACTCACATAATATATAGTAAATAAATGTCATATTGCATGAATGAGAACTTGATAATTTATATACATGTAGTTAACAAGAGAATTCCATTAAAGAATGTTATTTGGACTGTTATTTGTAGCTTCCAAGTTGTTATGAATCTTAATGCAGTCTTTGTGTGTTTTCACTTGAGGAATGGTCAAGAGGTAGTGAGTGACTTGAATTCCATTTCTTTTGTTGTTCCTCATTTAAGATGGGAATTGGGGGGCAGGCACTGTGGTGTAGCAGTGTAAGTTGCCCGATATGATGCCAGCAGCCCATATCAGTGCTGCTTCCTGTCCTGGCTGCTCCACTTACATTCCAGAGAATGGCCTAGGAGAAGCTCCTGGTTCTTAGCTTTGAAGCCTGGCCCAGCCCTGGCCATTGCAGCCTTCTGGGGGTGAACCAGTAGATGAAATATATCTCTATCTGTTACTCCCTTTCTCTCTGTAACTCTGTCTTTCAAATAAAAATAATGGCATGTTTCCTAACCTGTAGCTACAGAGATCCAGCCCAGTGAATCTCAGCACTAGTCACATAAGCAGGCCCTGAAAGCCAATAAAGGAAGTGGAGGCTGAGAGCCACCCACCTCCTCATTTGCACCTCTCCATGCAGGTACTGGCTCAGGAAACATCCACTTTGTCCAGGCCCCTGTGAATGTCAATATTCATTTACCTTCTCTAAAATGCAGAGTTCTCTTCCTGTTTTGGCATCCTCTGTATATGGAGCACTGCACTCAGAATGGCTGCCTCCCTCTCTGTATTTGTCTTCTGTCTTACATCCTGCAACAGCAAAGTGCGTTTTAATTTTTTAATGTGAGCATTTTGCCTTTGATAAATATTTGGAAAGATTCCAATGATGAAAATCATGATGAATATGATGAATATGATGAAGATGATACTTCTTTCTCTTCCTCCTCCTCTTTTTGTTCTTCCTCTCTTTCCTGCTTCTCCTTTTTTTTTCTTGCATCAGAATTCACTAAGCAGAAAGCAGCCCCAACCATGGCATTCAGACTGCAGCAGAAGTTTACATGCATGGGGAGAAATCAGAGAACTGGATACTTCACGTATCCTTTTACAGGAAGTTGTGGGCAGGAGAGGTCCAAGAGAACAGGGGTTCGTGATTATTTCATGAATTACAGACTGGTCTTGACTTTCATAAAGGCAGTTTCATACAGTGTATGAAGCAGCATTCCAAGCCTCCCTGTTCCTTCTAAAGATTTCCTTCCCCTGTGTTTCCTGCTGCCAATGCTGGGATATCCTGAAGCATAATCTGAGCTCCAAGGACATCCTTGCCTCCTGACTCCTACCTCCTTGGCGCTCTCATCATACAGTGGGCCTGGGCTGCATTTGGGCAAGAAGAGAAGCAAGAACTGGGAAAAAGATTCTTGACCAATATGGTGGCCTCAAGCCACCACATTCTCGAAGTCCAAGTCCCTCTTTCTGTCCTACTAGTGGGACAACTTTCCCCTAGTGGGGCCCTTGGGGTCTCAGTAGAGGCCATGGTGCTGAAGAAGAAAACTCATTCCCAAAGATGAACCATTATTCCTCAACTCTTTCTAATCCTCTCCTTGGCAGATACCTTGGCATTCTCTCACACCTCCAGGCAGTCTCCCTGCCTCTGGGCTTTGATCTCTCACATCATCTTCCTCGAAGGTGCTTATGCTTCTAGCCCCTACCTACGTTAGGCAGTCAGTGTCCTCAGCCTTAGCTTAAATCCTTCCTCATCCATGAAAAATCCCCTAATCCTCAAGTCAGAATAAACCTCTTCTTTCTTGCACTCTTTCAGGATCTCTAATCTGGGACTGTACCAAACAGGACTGCAATCAGCACCTGTAACTATGTCCTCCATTGACACAGTCTTGCCTGTGGAGACTGCCGTCATTCAGAGTTGCTTACTTTTCTGGAGTAGATGAGTTAGGTGTCCAACAAAAGAAGTTGAATTGAATTATGGGCTACTCTTCTTTACTAATCATCAAAGCTCCATCCCTTTAGCTTTCACGTCTTTCATTGTCTTCCCAGCCCCACTGATTGTATTACTCCCCTCAAAGATCTCACCTACCTCTTAATACAACTAATCACTTATAGTCTAGCACATTCTTTTCTAGATGGGGCCTCTTTTTGGCCCTTGGGTCCCCTCTTAATTTCCACCTTGACACAAGATATGAGAAGCATCCTGACTAGAATCTTTATAGGAAACAGGTGTGTGATGAGGTAGCCTGGTTTTTGTTAATGAACCTGTAGTACTGAGAAAGGTGTTGCTGGCATCCCAAGCTAACATTTCAGATACCTATCCCTTTAGAAACATTTCCTGTGCTGCTAGGTATTTGACTATAGTAGCTGTAGACTACAGTATTGGAAACATTCTAGGTTGGTAAGTACTCCAGTGCTGGAAACAGACTGCAGCATTTCTCCGGAAAGACGTAATGTAAGCTCTGAGACTGTATAAGGTAACTTTTAGAATACAACCTTTTCAAAAGCCAAGGTCCGCCTGCTCTTTGTTATGCTGTGGGTGGCAACTGAGGTGGTGGCATGACTGTGTTACCAATGCTTTCTATTTTTGTAATGTGGCAAGGATGCTGAGGAATTCAGCCCCCAAACTGAGAAATGCAGAATAGCACCAGATACTAAATCATGCAGAGACAACCTCCACCTCTGTGATGGGAGGCGGTGAGGGTGAGAGTGAGGGATTTATCAAAAGCACTCCCCAAAACAAGGCTTTCTGCTCTCTCGTCTAGCCTAGTTCTTATGGCAGAGAATTTTCTGCTGTTTTTTTTATTATATTAATAACTTTATTTCACTGTTCTATTAAGTATGTTACCCTGCCTACATGCTGGCACCACAAAACTTGTCTTTTTAATTACTCTTACAATATTACTTCATCACCTAGACTCTCATAAAATGAAATATACAGGAAAATGTGAATCCTTTTTGAATATAAGAGTGCTTCAAAAAGTACATGGAAAATATATTTAAGGAGAAGTTTAGGGGTATGGGGTTTGGGCTAGCAGTTAAGATGCTTCTTGGGGGCCGGCACTGCGGTTCACTAGGCTAATCCTCCGCCTGCGGCGCTGGCACACCGGGTTCTAGTCCCGGTCGGGGCACCGGATTCTGTCCTGGTTGCCCCTCTTCCAGGCCAGCTCTCTGCTGTGGCCAGGGAGTGCAGTGGAGGATGGCCCAAGTGCTTGGGCCCTGCACCCACATAGGAAACCAGGAGAAGCACTTGGCTCCTGGCTTTGGATTGGCACGGTGCACTGGCTGCAGCGCGCCGGCCACAGCAGCCATTGGAAGGTGAACCAACGGCAAAGGAAGACCTCTCTCTCTCTCTCTCTCTCACTGTCCACTCTGCCTGTCAAAAAAAAAAAAAAAAAAAAAAAGATGCTTCTTGGGGCACCTGCATCCCATGTTGGAGGACCTGTATTCAAGTTCTGCCTCCACTTCCTACTGTAGCTTCCACAGAGCCAGTAGGCAATAGCTCAAGCAGCTGGATTCCTGCCACTGACATAGGAGACCTGCACTTGGTTCCCAGCTTCCATCTTTGTCAGGACTTGGCTCTGGCCAATGCAAGGATGTGGGCAGTGAACTAGGAGATGGCAGACTTCTCTATTTGCTTCTCTTTCCCTCTATATTTCTGCCTTTCAAAAACAATTTCAAAGTCCATGCTTAGTTTCTCATAGTATGCAGTTTGCACACTTTTTGAAGTATCCCCATATAGTGTGTATCTGTGTATATATGTATTATAAAATTCTCTATAAAAAAACATGAAAACATGGCTTGCAATAAAACAGTAGCTATACACTTCAACATATTACTTAAGTATAAAATTAAAAAAAAAAACAAATTTATAAGGCTTAAAGAAATTTCATGGCAACCCATGACGAGTGTCAAATTCATCAGCAATTGTCCTATGTATAACAAAATGAGGGGCTGGCACTCTGGCACAGCAGGTTAACACTCTGGCCTGAAGTGCCGGCAACTCATATGGGAGCTGGTTCATTACCCGGCTGCTCCACTTCTGATCCAGCTCTCTGCTATGGCCTGGGAAAGCAGAAGATGGCCCAAGTCCTTGGGCCCCTACACCCGCCTGGGAGACCTGGAAGAAGCTCTTAGCTCCTGGCTTTGGATCGGCGCAGCTCTGGCCATTGCGGCCAATTGGGGAGTGAACCAGCGGATGGAAGACCTCTCTCTCTCTCTCTCTCTCTCTCTCTGCCTCTCCTCTCTGTGTAACTCTTTCAAATAAGTAAGTAAATATTTAAAAAAATGAATGGCATCCAGCACACCTAGGAGGGGGATGGGAAAGGGGGAGAAGACAGAATAGAGGAAGCGAGATTGAGTTCTGAGTTCTGAGTCCTAACCTTCCCTTATAATGTACTGAAGATAGTCCAGTACTTCATCCAAAAATAACCCAGATTACCAATCTTAGACAAAGATTTTACTCACTGTAGTGACTCAACATTGAAGAAGAAAAACTAAGTATAACTATGAATATATACCAAAAAGTTCATGAAAAAGTGGAACTTAAAAATAAGTTTATACTAATGCCCATCAACAGTAGACTGGATAAAGAAATTATGGGCCGGCACCGCGGCTCACTAGGCTAATCCTCCGCTTTGCGGTGCCGGCACACCAGGTTCTAGTCCCGGTTGGGGCGCCGGATTCTGTCCCGGTTGCCCCTCTTCCAGGCCAGCTCACTACTGTGGCCAGGGAGTGCAGTGGAGGATGGCCCAAGTGCTTGGGCCCTGCACCCCATGGGAGACCAGGAGAAGCACCTGGCTCCTGCCATCGGATCAGTGTGGTTCACCGGCTGCAGCGCACTGGCCGCGGCGGCCATTGGAGGGTGAACCAACGGCAAAAGGAAGACCTTTCTCTCTGTCTGTCTCTCTCACTGTCCACTCTGCCTGTCAAAAAAAAATAATAATAACAATAAAAAAATTAAAAAAAAAGAAATTATGGGACATGTACTCTATAGAATACTATACAACAGTCATAAACAATGAAACCCGGTCATTTGCAACAAGATGGAGGAATCTGGGAAACATCATGCTGAGTGAACTAAGCCAGTCCCAAAGGGACAAATATCATATGTTCTCCCTGATCGGAGACAACTAACTGAGCACCAAAGGGGAAACTTGTTGAAGTGAAATGGACACTCTGAGAAACAGTGACTTGATCAGCTCTTGTCCTGACTGTTGATGTACAATGTAATACTTTATCCATTTCAGTATTTTTTTTTTTGTTCTAGTACTATTGGTTGAACTCTGTAATTAACACAAAATTATTCTTAGGTGTTTATATTTTAACTGAAAAGTGATCCCCGTTAGGAATTTGGAAAACATTGTGCTGAGTGAAATAAGCCAGTCCCAAAGGGACAAATATCATATGTTCTCCCTGATCAGTGACAACTAACCGAGCACCAAAAAGGAGACCTGTTAAAGTGAAATGAACACTATGAGAAATGCTGACTTGATCAGCCCTTGCCCTGACTGTTGATGAACAACTGAATATGTTATCCCTCTTAGTATTCTTTTTGTTTGTTCTACTTAATACTTTTGGTTGAATACTGTAATCAATACACAGTTATTCTTAAGTGTTGAAACTTAACTGAAAAGTGATCACTGTTAAATATAAGAGTGGGAATGAGAGAGGGAAGAGATGTGCAATTTGGGACATGCTCAAGCTGACTTGCCCCAAACGGTAGAGTTAGAAACATACCAGGGGATTCCAATTCAATCCCATCAAGGTGGCATGTACCAATGCCATCTTACTAGTCAAAGTGATCAGTTTAAGTTCATAATTGATCATAATGATAGGACTAAGAGCCAAAGGGAGCACATAAACAAGACTAGTGTCTGCAAATACTAGCTGATAGAATAAAAAAGGGAGAGAATGATCCAACATGGGAAGTGAGATGCACAGCAGACTCATAGAATGGCAGATGTCCTAAACAGCACTCTGGCCTCAGAATCAGCCCTTAAGGCATGCGGATCCAGCTGAAAAGCCCATGAGAGTATTTCAGGCATGGAAAGCCAAGACACTCTGGCAAAAAACAACAACAACAACAACAAAAAAAAACAAAAAACAAACAAAAAAAAAAAACAACACAAAACCCTAAATGAAAGATCTCTCTGAGTGAGATCCCAGTGGAAAGAATGGGTCATCAAAGAAGGAGGTACCTTTCTCTGAAGGGAGGAGAGAACTTCCACTTTGACTATGACCTTGTCTAAATAGGATCAGAGTCAGTGAACTCAAAAGGCTTCCATAGCCTTGGCAACTCATGACAAGAGCCTAGGGTGATTATTGATGCCATAAACAAGAGTGTGAATTTGTTAAGTCAACAACAGGAGTCACTGTGCACTTATTCCTCATGTAGGATCTCTGTCCGTAATGTGCTGTACATTGAGATTTAATGCTATAACGAGTAATCAAACAGTATTTTTCACTTTGTGTTTCTATGTGGGTGCTAACTGTTGAAATCTTTATTTAATATATGCTAAACTGATCTTCTGTATATAAAGAGAATTGAAAATGAATCTTGATGTGAATGGAAGGGGAGAGGAAGCAGGAAACGGGAGGGTTGCGGGTGGGAGGGAAGTTATGGGGGGGAAGCCATTGTACTCCATAAGCTGTACTTTGGAAATTTATATTCATTAAATAAAAGTTAAAAAAAAATAAGTTTATTTGTGTACAAGAAAATTTGGCAATCTAAAATTCATCATTTTTAATAATATATATTTTCCATGAACCTTCTGAAGAGCCCTCATCTGCATGGATTTCAAATGTTTTTGTACCAAAATGATCTTTTCTAATTCCATTTTTCCATGTACTTTTTAAGAAAGCGTCATATGCATAGGGATAACTAAAGCATTGTTCTATTGAGGCTAGAACCACAGTCATTTTCCTTGCAGAAAGAGTCTTAGAAAAACACTGGAGAAACTATGAATGCTGGCAACAGGACAAGTTCGACACCTGAAAGACAGAAGTTTTCTGTATGAGACCACATGAAACAGAGGTAGGAAAAAGGTTGGAAGACAGAGCTTAGAAAAAGGACCAGCCCCTCCTCCCCTGTGGCTGTAAACAGTAGATAAGGAAGTCCATTCCTTCTGACACACAGTGTTCCTTATTTAACACCAAGAACAAAAGCTCCCTGTCTCTCCAGCTTGATCAAGGGACAAAATAATGACAGGACATTGGGACCGTCTTACAAGTAGCCACACAATGACTATACAAGTTGTGATTCTCCTCCATGCACTTGCCTCTTATCTCTTTCTACAAGTGTCTCAACCAGGGATGCCTGCAAAAGAATCCAGAAAACAAGAAGTGTGGTAATAAATAAAGCTCAGGACCATGGAGCCTCTCAAAGTTAGTTTGTTTGAAGGACACATGATCCCTCTGTGTTTGACATAGCGAGCCCATCTTCACTTTGTTCTGTTTCTCAAATATGAGAGGTATGGGAGTGGAAGGAAAAAGATCACACTTTCCGCCCCAGAAATGCTATCATCATCTCATCACACACTCATTCCTCTGCCTACCTGCTTCTCCCTGAGGTGTTGCACTTTGGGTGTCTCAGTCACACAAGGCACTAGGATGAGCTAAGCAAAATGTTATCTCCAACCAGAATAGAAGAATTAGTTAGCATTAGTTAACTAAGTTTTCCACCAACATTAGCCTGAAGGTGAGAGGCATCTTATTTCATTTCCACATTCAATTGCACAAACTGACATTAGGAGAAATTATAAAACCACATCTTTTGCTCTCATTATTAAGCAACACAACTCAGACGTGAATTAAGGAAAGAGAACAAGTTGGAATTTGTAGGAACTGAAGGAGAATGAACTGTTTTGAAAATAGGAGAGCAGACATTGTGGCACAGTGAGTAAGGCTGCTGCGTCCCATATGTGTACCTCTCTGAGACCTGGCTGCTCCGCTTCTGATTCAGCTCCCTGCTACAGCACCTGGGAAGGCAGCAGAAGATGGCCCAAGTTCTTGGGCCCCTGCCACCCACGTGGGAGACACAGAAGAAGCTCCTGGCTCCTGGCTTCAGCCTGGCCCAGTCCTGGCCATCATGGACATCTAGGGAGTGAACCAGAGAATGGAAGATCTCTGTTGTTCTCTCTGTAGCTCTTTAAAATAAAGAAATAAAGCTTTCAAATAATGAAAAAGAAAACGGAAGTGAAAGTTCATCATTTTTATGACTCTTAAGAAACTTTCAAGCACCAGAATTCTAAGAAAACATCAGATGAGCTGCTGGGGTTTGAGGTGGGGGATAGGGACATTTACTGTAATAGACATCGAGAAAACAATGCTGCAAATTCTGAGAACTACAAGCAAAGCTTGACCCTACCACTTCCCCCCTCAGTCACTACTGTGCAAAGCAGATCAATTCAGTGTGTCCTGTCAGAAGTCCTGCACTATTGGGATCCAGAAACAAATGAACAAGACAGTCATAGGTTTTTTTTTCTTCTTTCAGTATGTTCATTTTAGGCAAAATTTTAGAAAAAAGAGCATAAAAGTGAACTTGAGGAATCCTCTCACTGAACAACAAAGTCTCAAGGCTGATGTGGTCATTTAACAAAGAATGAGGTTCCTGCTGCTCCTCTTGCTTCACACATTTAGAAGTCAAACGTCACTCGTACTAAATTTAATGTGATGCCCTTCCTGTTATTAGGTCATTTCTTCTCATTTTCCTTACTTCTCATATATACAAATACAGCTCTATACTTTGTTGTTGAGAAAAGTTACTGTGGGGCAGCCTCCTCATCCGACACCATACCCCCACCTACCGACACTGTACCACCCTTCTTTCTCTGCACTACCAACTCCTAAGACCACAACACCACCACAACTAATGCCACACCACTGCCACCTCCCAATACCACACTCATACCTCCTGACACCACACCTCCATCTCCCAGTGCCACACCACTCATGCCTGTCACCACGCTGCCACCATCTCCACCACAAGGCAATTGCTGTCCACAGAACTTCTAGCCTGTGCCTCTTTAAATAGCTGACATCTGGAAGAACTATCCGATGATACTTGTTACTTACACTCCACTCAGCATGAACGGAGGTTGGCAGGGAATTTAGCAGCATGTCTTATTTTTAAAATATCTCACACCTCCCCCTCACCCTCCCCATCTTCAGCAAGAGGTTTAAGCAATACACTCTCATGTTCTGCCACTTGAGCCTGCCACCTTCTTTCCAGACATGCAAACTTTAAGAACAGGGCCCAAAGCTTTGATCTAATGCCAAGGTGAGCCATCCAAATTAAATGTAAACTTAAGATATTACCCAAACCTCATCTACCTAAAATAAGAGAGTCCTGCTCCCCCTCCTTCCTCTATTTCTCTTTCTCATTCTCCTTCTCCTTCTCTCTCTCTCTCTCTCTCTCTCTCTCACACACACACACACACACACACACACACACACAAGCTTTAAACAATGCCTAGCCCCCACAGCCTACCCACACCTTTCCTGCTCTTCTTCCAAAGGAAGATCATCAGCAGGTGAACAGAATGAAGTTGACTTCACAAAATAAAAGGACTTTTTAATTCAATTGTAGTCTGACAGAAAGCCATCTGCTTTGCTTTCTTTTTGCAGACTAGGTCACCCTAAAGATCCGTTTTTCTATTTATTCTAGTTGATGTATAGTTAGATGAACAAATATCAGAAGCTCAACACTAGGCACTTCTGTTTGACACCCTGTTTCCCCAACACAGGGAAAGCTACCCCTGATATTTAACCAGTTGATCTTTAGGGCTGCAAAAGCAAATCAAACCAAGAGGTGTGTGAAGGTGCTAGGGGGCACTCTACTACAGGGAATGGCATTGGTGATTTTGCATGGAGCTGACAGAATTAGGGAACGCCATGTATTTGCTAAGAATGCTACGCATTATCCCAAAAAGAATTGATGCCCCACATTGTCTAGTGACAATGGTGATTATTATTAGGAGCAGTACTAATAAAAATGACTCTGACATTATGAGATTTCTACATTTCCTTGAAGCAACTCATTATTTTAAATGATCAAATTCTGCAATTTCTCTTAATATTCCCTTACGTGGCCAAACTGTTCTGGCAGGTGTGTGTGTGTGTGTGTGTGTGTGTGTGTTGGGGGGGCAAGCTTATGGGTATAGTCTTCACCCTCAATTCACCCTCAGACAATCCTGTGACACATGTTGTCTTTCCATTTTCCAAGAGTAGATGTGGTGGTTTATAGACTATCACATTGTAAGTCCCCAGACCCTCAAGGCAAAGATCCAGTCCCAGATTCTCCATAATGAAAACTGGGGAAATCAGATAGAAACACTCTCTTCCTCAAAAACATGATGAAGAGCTGGGTGTTTAGCTCAGTAGATAAGATGCCCATGTCTCCATTGGAGTGGCTGGGTTCCATACCTGGCTTCAGTTTTTGACTCTGACTTCCCGCTAATGCAGATCTTGGGAGGCAGCAGTGATGGCACAAACAGTTGAGACCCTACCACTCACTTTCGAGACTAGGATTGGGTTCCAGGCTCTTGGATGTGGCCCGGCTCAGCCAGGGCTATTGTGAGCATTTGATGAGTGAACCAGTGGATGGAAACATGCTCTCTCCTCCTTTCTCTGCCCCAACCCCCTCTCTTCCCTGCTTCGTGAAAAACTTAAAAGCAAAACAAAGGATACCTATCTAAGGCAGCACTGTGAGTCAGCTTCCTGAGCAGAGACTTAACATCCATCTACTGGAGAAGAAAATGTGTTAGGTTGTTAACACAACTACAATCCCATGGGTCTCTAGTCCCACTCTCTTGTGTGTCAATTTCAGATGCTGTGATCCTAGCTATAAAACAAGGTATTGAAAATTACATTTTAGAATTCTGAGAAAAACAATGCATAATGAGAATAATAATTAACATTGTTTTCTACTACACATTGGGAATTATGATAAGTGCTCTAGATCATATAATTTAATCCTGTCAACAACTTACGGCAGCTACAATTATCCCTATTTTATAAAAGGAAAACTATGGCTTGGGAAGGTGAATAGTTTGCCTGAAGTCACACAGGTAGAATTTGAATGCAATGCCTTTATCTCTAGATGCCATATTCTTTAAATTTCTTAAAAAATTTATTTCAGATAAAGAAAGAGCGAGAAAGAGAGAGACAATGTTCCCATCTACTGGTTCATTCGCCAAATATCCACAAGATTTGGGGGGCCACGAAGATGGAAATCAAACACTAGGAAATCAGTGTAGGTCTCCCAGGTGGGCAGCTGTAACACAATCATTTGAGTCATCACTGATGCTTCCAGAGGTGTGCATTGTTGGAAAGCTGGAGTGAGGAGGTGGAGCTGGAAGTGAGCTCATACACTCTGATGTGAGACACAGGTATCAACCAAGTAGGCTCATCACCCATTCCGAGATGTCACACTCATAACCTGTGCTGTACACTGCCTTGGAATCACCACCTATAAATCACTATGTGTGGCAAGCAATCAATGTGCATCACCTATCACTGGATGGTATTATTCCCGAGGGCCAGGAAGATCTGGCTTACTAGAGAGAAGGTTCATAGTATCACTTGAATGCTTTGGAAAATTCCTTTCCAGAGCTATAGAGGCTGGCAACAGAGTGGAACCAGATGGCCTGGGCCACTTCCCAGTAGTGTGACTTTGTGATTGCTTTTGTGCAATGAGCTTAGGGAGACTGAAGAAGTTCAATTTCAACATAAGGAGTGGAAATACAGGAACTCTTCCTAAGAGAAGAAACAACTGAATTGCATCTTTAAATAATCTGTTATGAAAAAAAGCATTCTCCTTCAATGGCACAAGATTTAAATCAACACTGTCCTTCCAAGGCACTCTAGGAGTGGAGGCGGACTTTTCATGCAAAAAGATATGAGCAAAGTGAAAGAAGAGGGGAAATCAGGGGGAAAGGAGGAAAGCAGGGAAGAGGGAAGGATGTGAGGAAGGGAAGAAGGAAGGAAATGTGACTCCCAAAGCACTTGGCAGCTTTGCACTGTGTGGTCCTCCAAGCTTTTGCACTTCTTCTTCAAGCAGCTTTCTTTTTCTTTTCCCCTTATCCAATGCCAGCTAAAGCAGTCTGAAGGCCACAGGATAATGAACTTTGCTTGGGAGAAGGATCCAACAATAGTGCAGCTTCCTTGTTGGCCTGCCACTGTACTCCTCACCGGTTTGATCCAGCTTCCACATACACTAGCAAAACTTCAACATGAAGCCAATAAGAAATATGTTTCAAGTTTCCCCTTTTTTCTCCTTGAGACTATAGAGCAGAGTGAGGAGTGAAACGCTCCTTTTTAACCTCTCAGATTGTCTCTGAAAAGTCACCAAGGAACCTCACTATCTTTGCCAATGAGCTGATTGTCCTTAAGACTTGAGGCCAGTTGCTTTTCTTTGACAGATAACACACAGCTGAAAGTGAATTTTTGCCACAAAACCCTTAGAGACAACTGGGATTAGCAAAATATTCTTGAGTCACCACTGTATGCCATGCATTCTTATTGACTATGTGTTAGAGCAGTAGATGCAATTTTGCCAATCTGTCCTCTGAGAAGATAGAGGGCACTTGAGGTTACACTCTGGATGCCATGGAGTCACACATAATTCTAATACCTTGCTCATCTTCTTGTCTATAGGCAAAGGGGTGGCCCAGAGGAAAAAATATGAGCCATGGAATAGAAATGATAAGAGGTGGATCTACTCCTTTTATTTCTTTAGATGATTTCGTGCTGACCAAGTAAGAGCTAGTTCATGAGCTAAAATGCACTTCACTTAAGAACTTCACAACTGGCCCCAATGCTTTTAGCATCAATATGCTTGATTAGGGATAAGTCTAACTTTTCCTGAAGGCCTCCCACATCATTAATTTTTTGTTAAGAACGCTAGAGTTGAGGAAGAGTTTACATCTGTCAGATTTCCAGCCTCAGGCCTGGAGGACATGTGTGGAACTGTCCTTCAAAGCTTTTATTCTGACCTGCATGAAGCTGGAGTCCGCATCTAGTTACTCTTTTCTAGGGACCCTGATCCTTCAATGGCCAGACTTGTCGTACTTCAGCCCTTTCATAAGCTTTTTCCTGTAGAAGAACAGTAAGGAACTGAGTGACAGGGTCCCTGCATTTTCAAGCAACCTCTTTCTCAAAATATTCAGACAATTCAGGAAAAGATCTATGGATGTTTGAACAAATTTCAATCTTGACCTAGAACCAACTTGTTTCCTCAGCATTTAGGTACTACTACTTGGTCTAATCAATGGTCAGGTTGTATTATCATGCCTGGTGAGATTACCATAGGGAATCCATTCCTTTCCTTAAGGTCTAAGCTACTACTTCTGGTATTTCCACAGATTTCTGGGTTTCATAAATCTCATGTACATTAGTGGAAGTAGCTAGACAACTCCAACCAGTGCCCTAGGCAGTTTGTTGACAGGTAAGAATTTATCGAAATATTCTGCTGTTTACCAAGCACACAGGAAAGATGTATTGTAAGTCAACGGAACAGTCTTGCTGCTAACTTCACCAACCTCTACTCCTACATTGTGGTTTCTGCTTTAGAAACAGTCCTTGACTTCTTTCAGCACAGCACGTGCACTACCTTTCTTTTCCCTTCTGTCAAGTCACTATTATGTCTGAAACAATTACTTACAATATTATCTCCTAGCCTAGCCCCCCATCCACACAAAACGTCTTGTTTCTAGTCAGCAAACCCACTCTTAAGATCTGACTCCCTCCAAACTGGTCTGCAAAAACCATTTAGGCTAAAATGAAAGTCTACTGCAGCTTTAATAATTGGCACAATGGGAGGAAACAAGACATTAACTGCAAGATCTGAGATAAATATGAAGGAACCCTGTTATCCAGATAAATATCCTTGGTAATTAAAAAGGAAAATGACAGGAATAGCTAGAATGAAAAGTAAATAAACTGTTGTTCTAAGGCTGATGAGTCTGAAAGGTTTCCTCCTGAGGTGGATCCTCTATTAAGATCTTAGAAGATAAACCCTGTTTCTGATTATTATGCATTAGTGCTAGGCCAATCACTTTGACATTCAGATGCACCTCATTTGAAGAGGTGATGTTGAAGGCCTTTGATTCACATTCTCCAATGGAGAGGATCTTTGGTCAACACAAGAGGTTATATAACTGAACTTAAAAAAATGTTTGTACTGGTAGAAGGGACAGTTATCTATTTTTTAAGTTCTAGATAAGGAAGTTGTCAGATAAGGACACAAGTTACAGCAATGGTACAATGAAACTGACAATTCCTGTTCTCAAACTTTTCATCAGCTTGTTTTTCATAAACTCAGTGATATTGTTCCATATTTCTCCCTTAATGACTCCATGTGAATCATCCCATACTTGAAGCTAAAACTTCTTTCTGGAGGAATCACAAGTCTACAGCTCTGCTGTCATCCAATAATCTCAGTTGTAACCAACTGCTGGACTTCACTATAGACAACTCAAATTCACCACTTCTGTGACTACTTTCCACCAGCCATCTTACCCTTGAGCTGTTGTGTGTCCCATACTTCAGTTCAAGACATCCTAATTCCTCCATTTAGTCAGGTTCAAAGCTCTAATCATTCCTTGAAATCTTCCCTTCCTTCACTTTATCTAAACTACAAAATTGACTCTCCATAGTATGATTCAGCTCTGTCTTCTTTCCCATCCTCAGAGCTTGGTTCCTCCACATTTCTTTGCCTAAATGAATATAACAGCACATTAATGCAATTCTTAGCTTCCATCCTTTTCATTGATCTGTCCCTACTATTTTTTCCAGATAAACCTTCCTAAAGCATACCTCACATAATTCCACTCCTTCATATAAAACCTTTCAGTGCTACTCATTGCATACATATGTTCTAACTCTGCATAATGGTTTTCAAAATCCTCTGAAACCCAGTCCTCTCTTATCACTTCAGTGGTAACCTTCACTGCGAATTCTCCCCATATTCACTTTTGGAGCTTGAACAAAGCATCATTACCCTGAAGATACCCTTCGTGCCATTTTCTCCATTTTTAGTTGCATTATCAGACTTATTTGATGGGCACTGTGTTAATTGTCAGGCATCAAAGAGGAAAGAAAATGATGCTTTCCCGTGAACCACATTATGTCTATCGGGCATACAAAAGGTTTAAAAACTCTCCAAGACTTCCTCAAATGCAATCACCTGCTTCAACTATATTAGAAGCAAATCAGGATTTCTCTTTTTCAGACGTTTCCCAACGTACTTTCAACCTCTGTGACAGCATTTTTATATTCTTTCTTAGGCAGTGTGATTATTGGTAGAGCTGCCCCCTCTTCTAGGTGTCTTAAAACATTATACAGTCCATGGAAGGAACATGCGTTTTTTTTAATTAGGTAAATCTGGACTTACTTCCTGACAACCAATAACAAATTCTTTAACTACTTTGTGCTTTGGCTTCCTTGCTGTAAAAACAAGATAATAACACTTCCACTGATTTAAGAAAGCAAATGTTTGTGAAAGCTTTCAGCATACTACAGGGACTTGATAAATATTAGTTCTCCTTCATATTTTAAAAGCAAGGATCTTATGTTATTAATCTATGTCAAATTATTCACATTTTCTAATGTAGTTATTAAGGTTAGGCAAATCTTATCTTTCGCTTTCCCAGTATCTACCTCAAATTTCCCCCTTCACATTTCGTAGCCACTTTAATTCAATTACATAACCTGTTTCCTAATTCATTACTCCTAATTCACCTGGAACCTACTTTTCATTAAGATTCATTCACTATTTTTCTATGAAATTATTATACTCTATCCTTCAAAATAAAACAAATATCTGTTGCTATCCACATGAAGGAAGTATTCCTATTTCACAGCTGTGTGCAGAAGGCAGCTTTCATCTGACTCGATCTCCCAGTATATGGATGTCATTAATGCCTAGTGATCATTTTCCATTAATTAGATGTTTATGCCCAAGAACTCTGATAGTATGGCTAGATATCTTGTGAGGTCTATCATCATTTATTATTTCAAAATTTAACAGTAAAACATTTTCATAGTTGTGGGGAGCAACCGGACTAGACTGAGTTACTGGAATTAAGACTTATTCTATGCATCTGCTCTCCCACAATATGGTGCTGGGAGAGAAGTAAACAGCTTCCGCACAGCTGCCTCCAGTTCAACTAATAAACTGTAGGACTTGCTATTGATTGGAGGAGAGCAGCGTACTCGGCGTGTGGGCAGCCGAGTTAGGATTGGCGGAGGAGGACTATAAAGGAGGAGAGAGACGGCATGCACCGGGAACATCTATGGGGAACATCTAAGGGGAACACCTGTGCAGCCCCCGAGAGAGCCGGCCGGCGATGTGCCGCTCCCCTGCGGAAGTGGGGAGTGTGGCCAGGGGGAGCTGCCCTTCCACGGAGGTGGAAGGGATAGTAGCCAACCCGGGAAGAACCAGCAGCAAACCCGGGGAGGGCCGAGCAGACGAAAGAACAGCGCAGGGTCCTGTGTCGTTCCTCCACGAAGAGGGGGAGCGACAATAGTCAAAAATTCTATTTTGCTGTTAGGCTGATTGTGTTGGATACTCTTGATTTCCTTTCAGATTTTTTTTTTTTTCCCTTTTCTGCCACATTGCAGAGGCTGATCCCCTATAAGTTACATAAACTGTATCATGAGTCACTCTTGTACTCTGGCTTCTCGTATATTTGGCCAGGAAAGAGCTAAGTAAGAGGCTATTAGTCAATTATTTGTCCTTTAAGAACCTTCCCTAACAGGTCATAACCATTCCAGTGGCAGGACAGTGTATAAGCTAGGGCCAAAGAAATGATTAATGGCATCCCCCACACTGGCTACAGCTCTAGTCACTCGTGCAATCCTATTGCCTTTCCTTACAATTCAGATCCATAGATAATGAAACTTCTCACATTATTTCATCCTCAATTATTTGACCAATCCTTGCTAGTTTCCTCACCTTGGAGAAAGAGTCTATTCATAAAATTACTCTTCATTCAAACCCTTGGAGAATGTTCTCTTTCTTGTAGGATTTTGACTGATATGCTCCACCCACTCCCAAGTTTTTGATTTGTACTTTTTTTTTTTTCGTCAGTCAACATTATTGAACAGATACAAAAGCATTGGTGATTCGATGACAAGCAAGTCATATTTTCCCAAACACAAGGAGAGTCTGTAATTATCGTTCACTGGAAAAGACAGACAGGGAAATACACAAAGATGTCTCAATGCTATAGGTCCTTCAAGTAAGATAGACAGATTATAATGGAAACACAGGAAAAGCAAAAGGATTTCATTAGAGAGGGAGCATGGAAGTCAGGCGATCGGAGGTATATTACAGAGCAAGTGGTCCAAGAAGGACAAATAGAGCTTAGTCAGGCCACAGAAATGGCTGTAAGCAGGGAAGAGGGTAGAAAGCTCAGAGATTTGCTGAAAAAGGAGCCAGCTGTGTGCAAAGTCCTAGAGGGGAGGCTTGGCAGAAATCTTGTAGGGAACTCTAAGTTGTTTTGTATGGCTAGAAATCTGGAGGGGGAAGAGGGATGCATGTTGCTGGACAGGAAGAAAGACTAGACCATGATGGGTCGTGTAAGTCTCAATGCATTCACATGTGTTACAACCTGAGGTCACTGGATGGTCATCTCAAGGAGGTCTTAAGAACAAACTGAAAGCTGAGCATAGGTGGATTTTACAAAGTGAACTCTGGGAGAGAAATACCTCACAACCATTTGCAAACACTTCAAGATATGAGGGAATTAGAAGGAGGGCAAAGAGGTGAAATGTAAATTTCAAATGTTTCTCATTAAGGCCAACAAACATACACACACTCACACAAATACACACACAACTTAAGGTACCATAAAGCAGAACAATAAAGGAGACATTTTCCAGTAGTTTTGAAGGGTTAAGGGCAGGAACTTGAAGAGCAATATAAATCCCAGTTTAAAAATAAAAAGCAGCTTATTTGAATAAATAAAACTTCGCTTCACAGAAAAATATCTACACAATGTGGAAAGGGGGCAAGAAAAAGATTCAAAGAAAATCCTAAAGAAAAAGACAACTACTTGACTTTGGTCTGTTTCCATTTTAAAATGAGACTGAGAAAAGGTAGAAGAGAGAAATATTTATTTTTAAAAAAATAAGGAGATGATTTTCTGCCAGGGAAAATATGTGTGGGGAACCCTGTTGGTCTTTCTTTGCAAAAAAAGACCTGCTGTGGAAAGTTCCACAGATGGAAGAGTTTGATTAGTTTCGGGAAAGTGGACTTGTGAAGTGAGGACATGAACAGATTGTTCTATTACTGCCTGTGAGTATGGTGATAGATATTTGGCTAATTTGTTCTTAACATCTTCGTGATTTAGTGATTTTCAATGAAGTGAGATGTTATACTGCAGATTTTAAAAGTAGAATTTTCCTTCTGGTCCTTAAGCTCTAAGTCTTTGGTAATGCATCTTCCATTAGGAGTAAAGATATTCAGGTAGCACCTACAACCAACTAATGTTTGACAGATGAGCTAAAATCATTCTCTGGAGAAAGGACAGTCCATTCAGTAAATGGTGTTGGGAAACTGGATGTCTGCATGCAAAAGTATAAAACAAGACCCCAACTTAACTCTCCACACAATCAACTCACAATGGATGAATGATCTAAACTGAAGAGCTGAAACCATCAAATTGTCAGAGGAAAACACAAGGGAAACTCTGTAAGACTTTAATCTAGGCAAAGACTTCTTGAATAAGACCCCAGAAGCACAATACAGACAATACAGACAAATGAGATTACATCAAGCTAAGAATCTTCTACACAGGAAAAGAAACAATCAATAAAGTGAAGAGGCAACTGACGGAATGGGAAAAAAAATTTGCAAACTATACATCTGATAAAGGATGAATATTCAGAATATATAAAGAGTTCAAGAAACTCAACAACCACAACTAATCCAGTTAGGAAATGGGCAAAGGATATGAACAGATGTTTTACAAAGGATGAAATATAAACTGCCAACAGCAACATGAAAAGATACTCAGAATCACTAGGCACAAGGAAAATGCAGATAAAACCCAGAATGAGGCTTCAATTCACCCCAATTATAATGGCTATCATCCAAAAATCAAAAGATAATAAATGCTTGTGACAACATGGAAAAAAGGTACCCTAATACACTGTTGTTGGGAATGTAAATTAGCACAACCATTATAGAAGACAGTATGGAGATTTCTCAGAAATCTGAAAATATACCTACCCTATGACCAAGTAATCCCACTCCTGGAATTCATCCAAAGGAAATGAAATCAGCATATGAAAGCATTATCTGCACTCTCATGTTTATTGCAGCTCAATTCACAATAGCTGAATCAACCCAGAGGATATCAGCTGATGACTAGATAAAGAAAATGTGGTCTATTTACATGATGGAATACGACTCAGCCATAAAAAGAATGAAATCCTGTCTTTCATGACAAATGGATGTCATCAGAGGCATTATGCTTAAAGAAGCCAGTAACTTATTGTGGTAGCTAATACATGCAGTACAAAAATATGTAACATATATGATTGAAATTGACATTGAGATTTGATTACTTGTTATAGCCCTCTTCTATACTCCCAAGGAACAGTGGAGTTACTTTCTGTCGCTCCCCCTCTTCGTGGAGGAACGACACAGGACCCTGCGCTGTTCTTTCGTCTGCTCGGCCCTCCCCGGGTTTGCTGCTGGTTCTTCCCGGGTTGGCTGCCGTCCCTTCCACCTCCGTGGAAGGGCGGTTCCCCCTGCCACTTTCCCCACTTCCACAGGGGAGCGGCACACTGCCGGCTGGCTCTCTCGGGGGCTGCACAGGTGTTCCTTCAGATAGATGTTCCTGGTGCATGTTGTCTCTCTCCTCCTTTATAGTCCTCTTCCACCAATCCCAACTCTGCTACCCACACGCCGAGTACGCTGCTCTCCTCCAATCAGGAGCAGGTCCTACAGTTTATTGGTTGAACTGGAGGCAGCTGTGTAGAAGCTGTTTCTCCCTTCTCAGCGCCATATTGTGGGAGAGCAGATGCATAGAATAAGTCTTAATTCCAGTAACTTAGTCTAGTCCGGGTTGCTCCCCACACTTTCTACTTACTACTTTTTGAATTCTTTATCTAGTGGAAGGTTAATCTTATAATTATAAACTGAAACATGTCATTGCAAAAACCAAAAGAAAAGTAAGGAGTAAGGAGGAAGAGAGGGAACAAGGAAGGAAGGGAGGAAAGTATCAATACATTCTTCAAACTGTATGTTCAAATACATGAAATCTGTTCCTTTCATATAAATAACTTTTATGATATTTAAAAACATAAATTTTCTTTAAAGATACTCAGGTAACAGAGGGTTGGGGAGTGGTGGTAAGTGGAAAGTATAATGAAAAAGCAACATTACCATGAAATAGCATTATATATCACAGCTAAACTGCCATTTCCTCTCTCTTTCCTTTACAGCATGGTTGGCAAGTTCGAATGCCTCCAGAGTTCAAGCAGATAATACACATTCATGGAGTATGCTGGGTTTAGTAATTCTGCTATTCAAGTATTTTCGTATTTAATTGTCATTACTCGAACTTGGCACAGCTTTGTTGGTGGAGTGATAGCAATAGGACTACATTTATACAAACAGTGCTTAAAATAATCACTATTCATCTTGGGCAAATACACATGGGAATATAAGCCTAGTATTGCAGTGTCTTCTGATTCATCAAGAATAGCAAACTGTATTAATTTCATAGGCACTATCATATTTCTAATGTGGTCTCAAAATTGTTTTTCAACTTTGTTGCATGGCAAATAAATTAATCTGTAGTCCTAATCCAGTTCTGCTTTATGCTAATATCTACCATCCATCTATCAGACAGAGTTAATCTGTTTCCATCATTTTCTATGGCCTCTAACTCTTTTTAAAACCTTTACCATTTAAAAAAAGTCATGGTGTGAGAAGAAACAGAAGTGCGTGTATCAAGAGACAGTGGGGGCCAATGCCGTGGCTCACTAGGCTAATCCTCTGCCTGTGGCGCTGGTACTCTGGGCTCTAGTTCCGGTTGGTGTGCCAGTTCTCTCTGGGTCGCTCCTCTTCCAGTCCAGCTCTCTGCTGTGGCCCGGGAAGGCAGTGGAGGATGGCCCAAGTGCTTGGGCCGTGCACCCGCATGGGAGACCAGGAGGAAGCACCTGGCTCCTGGATTCGGATCAGCGCAGTGCACTGGCCGCAGCGGCCATTTGGGGGATGCACCAATGGAAGGAAGACCTTTCTCTCTGTCTAACTCTGCCTGTCAAAAAAAAAAAAAAAAAAAAAAAAAGAGAGAGAGAGAGAGAGAGAGAGAGACAGAGGGAACAGGGTGGGCATTTGATTCAGTACTTCAGATCCCACATCGGATGCCCACATCCCATTTCAGAATGCTTGGATTTGAGTGAGTCCCAGCTCCTTTTCCAGTTCTAGCTTCCTGATATTGTGTACCCTGGCAGGCACCAGATGACTGCTCAAATACTTTTTCCCTGTCACTTACATCGGAGACATGGATTTGATTCTTGAAACCTAGCTTCAGACAGGCCCAGCCCTAGATGTTGCAAGATTTTGGGAAGTAAACTGGCAGATGGAAAAATTTCTCTCTCTTCCTTGCTAATAAGTAAAAATAAAAACATATTTTAAAAAATAAAGGCTGTGTACATGTTGGGAGATCACAAGGGAAGGGTAAAATTTATGCTGGATAAAGACACAGCTGGATTTGTAGTGGAGGTGCTGGTATTTTGGGCACAGAGAATGTAAACAGAGTACTGGAGAGTTGACACCACTGCAATTTGTACCAAACACTTCTACTAATGATATTTTATTGAATCCCTTGAACCTGCTCCATGTGATGGAGAATTCTGGAAAGGGGAATAAGCTGGTCAGGCTGGATAAGAACACTAAGCTTTCTGGGCCAAAACTTTTCATGACATGGCCAAATATTGCAACCCAACAGGGAATGGAAATAATTCAACTCCTATTGCAACACTGGCTATTTATTCTAGCCATGGAAATATGCTAATTTGTGAAAAGTTCCCCTGAGGGTGTCAATTCTACAACTGGGGAATATACAAATAGAGGAGAAATGGAGAAAACACATTAGCATTCATATATTAAGGTGCTAGAATGATTTTTTCTTTTTTTTTTTTTGTTTTTTTTTGTTTGTTTGTTTGTTTTTCTCCTCTGGATTTTGTAAAATGCTTTTAGAGGCAGAACTGTCACATTCCAGTAGTAACAGCAACTTTCCAAAAAAGAACTCTAGTGAGGACCTCAGGACGTGCCAGCCCTACAGTGCCTCCTATGTTCCTGAATCATCATCATGTCATGGTATGAGAAGAAACAGAATGCCATCATCATGCACAGCTGTTGGCACTCCTCAGGCACACTCCTGCACTCCTCCCTTCTTCCTTCTCCCCATCACCCCACCTCTTTTCCATTCCTTTAAAAAATCTTGTATTACTGTATGATGGATACTTCCAGAGATGAAAAGCCAGGGGCTCCTCCTTGCAGAGGTAGGAGAGATCAGAGTGAACAATGACAGATCAACGGACAGAATCTGTAACAACGTGTGTGAGGAATGCTTGCAACAAAAAACGAAACTCATAATATCATCAGAAACAATAACAATACTAGATTGTGTTTATTATTCATCACACGTGGGTTGTGGATTGTAAGAGGTATGTCATGGAAATCATCTAATTTGGTCCTAAAAGTCAATTTAAGATGTGGGTTTTACAATTTACTGTTTTTCTAACAAGGAAAGTTGGAAAGGATGGATGTCTTGACCAAAGTTAAATGATATCTCATTAATTCTCTCTTGCCTTTCATCTCTTTTTATTTTTTTTAAATTTTATTTAACTTAAATGCAGAGAGTAGAATGAGAGACAGAAAGAGATTGAGGTTGCCCACCCACTGGTTCACTCTTCAAATGCCTGCAATAGCCAGGGTTGGGCCAGTCTTGAAGCGAGGATCCTGGCACTCAATCCATGTTTTCCATGGCAGTGGCAGGCATCCAAACTTGAGTCATCACTGATGCCTCCCACAGAGCACATTATCAGGAAGACATAATGCAAATGGCACCAGGACTTGAACCAGGGAATCCAATATGGGGTGCAGGTGTCCTAGGTAGAAACCCAACAACTGCACAAAACTATTGTCCCTCTCATCACTTTTCCCTCTTCTCTGTCTCATTCCTCCCCACCTTCCTCTCTTCTCTCACTTCTTTCGATCTCATTTTCGCTATTTTCTCTTGTCTTCATTCTGGCGATTCAGTAGCATGAAAATTGCAGAGCACACTGAGTCTTCTGTGACATCATATCTTCCTCGATTAGCGGTAGCTGTTATTTCGTGGAAACATCAGGAAAGGCTGGCGGGTGCATGTAGTGCTAGAACTACAAAGATGCTCAGGTCAAGTAACTGTGACATTTTTCATTTCATTTAATATTTATTAGGAGCCCTCCGAGATGGGTATCATTAACCTCACCTTTTGAATGAGGAAACCAAATCCCAGGGAGTTTAAATAATTGGCCCAGAGCCAATGAGTTAGCAAGGTAGAGACTTGAGACTGGGATCCAAATGTCCTAATTTAAAGGCAAACCTCTTTCTACTATTACATCTCTGCCCCGATAGCTTTTTAGACTGAACAGATGAAACCGCTGATCCTTTGGCAAAAGCAGAGTGGAAACATAACAGATACCAGCTTCTTGTTAACTCTTCTTCCCTAGAGTGTACACTTTCCCTTATAGACTTAAAAGATACACACAAATCAGTAAAAACAACTGTCTATTTGGTAATGTTGCTGATACGTACTTGTATCATCTCAAGTAACTGAAATAATTGTATGAAATAAAGGAAGGAGCAAGAGACGTGGTGCCAAGAGAATGTAGGCAGAAAGGTCTTAATGAGGGCTCTTCCCAGGATATTTTGTTTCTGTAAAGGAAAGGTGTGAACACAGCCAGTGTGGATCTGCTTAGATTGAGTCCAACTTACCCCCATCAATTATACTGAATTTTCTGATACATCGCTACTGCTCATGGGAAATTTCCTGACAGGCTGCTAATAAATCTACCTAACCTTGTCACTTCCCCCTCCCTCAACATGCCAAAATTGCAGCATTCAAGATAAATATCATTCATGCATTATGAGGCTGACCTTGACTTCTCTGAATTTCCATGGGGCTCTGGCAGGTTAATGAGAGAAAACATTATTTTTTCTTTGCTCCAGAATATAAAAGTAAAATGCTTGTCTTCAGAAAAGTACCCAATTGGCATGCCAAGTGTTTTGTTGCTAGATCCATGTGAGATGTCAGAGAGCATGGGATTCAGGAGTATCAGGATGGAGCTATATGTTACCTGCACAATGCAGTGTCATGCGGGAGAAGCACACTGGCAACAATACAGATGGAGCACTGGGTGGACAGCTTTGGAGATCCCAATACATAGATCTTGAGACTGGCCTGTCAATATTAAAGCAGATATATGAAGGTTTGAGTGCCTACTCAAATCATTAACTTTTATCTGTAGAAAGGAAATGATGAAACAGTAGAAAAAAGCTCATTGCCCAAGGTCAAGAGTGATCACAAGGTCCAAGAAGAGCAAGTAACTTTGCTTAGTGATGGTACTAGGGGAATACCATATTTATTGATAGATTGTTAAGAGCTGAGTTCTGGAACCAGAAAACAAGGGTTCAAATCTCTGCCTTGCCACATGATGATAATATGCATTCCACTGGACTGTATCAAGCATAGTATTAATTGTCATAATGAGAGTGTGAGTTTAGTCTAGTAGTTAAGCTGCCTATGTCCCACATCAGAGTATCTAGGTTCAATTCCTGGCTCTTGTTTCTTATTCTAAGTTCCTGATAATGCAGACCTCAGGAGGGAGCAGTGATAGCTCAAGGAATTGGGCTCTTGCCACTTAAATGGGCGACTCAGATTGCATTCACAACTTCTGGTTTGGCCCCAATCAGGGCCTCTTGCAAGCATTTAAGGAATAAGCCAGTGGTTTGGAGCTCTGTTTCTCTGACTCTCAAATAAATCTTTTAAAAACTGAAAAATATCTATGACTGTGTATATAAAGCCCTTAATAGTTCAACATATAGTAAACCCTGCAAAAAAAAATTACTCTTACACAGGTCATACTCTTAGTTAATACTTTGCTCAGGTGTTAAATCCTCCAGGAACCGCTCATCTCCCATCAGCTGCCTATCAGCTCTGCCTTCATGACAGCCTGTATATGCCTCCATCATCACACTTGGCAAATTATAGACTATAGCATTGTCTTTGCTTTTCTTTATAGATTATGAATTTCAGGAAGTTATGGGGGGAAAAGTCATTGTAATCCATAAGCTGTACTTTGGAAATTTATATTCATTAAATAAAAATTTAAAAAAGAAGAATCTGAATTTTCACATTGTATTCTATTGTGCTTATCTCCCATATCTTTATATCAGTTTATATTTTTTGCAAAGTCATTATAGATGTTCATTGAATGAATATATAAATGCATTATCTCATTTTGCTCACCTGAACATACACTTGATCTTAGCCAAAAGGCTAAGAACATAAAGAACACAAATATTTTAACTTCTAGGTTGAAGGCCAGCTAAACACATTATTAATTGCATAATATTGATGCCAATTAAGATTTACTTTTTGCTCAATAAAATCATGAGAAAGATGAACTATTAACATTCTATATGTTGATGGCATGATTCTCAGGGCCAGCATTGCTGCACAGTGGGTAAAGCCAGCAACTGTGACTCTGACATCCCATATGAGCACCCATTAAAGTGCTGGCTGCTCTACTTCCAACCCCCTACCTGCTAACGTGCTTGGGAAAGCAGCAGAGGCTGGCCCAAGTGCTTGGGCCCCTGTACCCACATAAGGGACCCAGATGAAACTCCTAGCTCCAATCTTTGGCAATGCCTAGCCTTAGCCATTGAGGCCATCTGGAGAGTGGACCAGCAGATGGAAAATCTCTCTCTCCTCTCCGTCTCTATTTCTGTGTGTGTGTGCACACGCGTGCATCTCCCTCTCTGTAACTCTTTCAAGTAAATAAATTTAAAAAATAGCATGATTCTCAACACTTGATATGAAGTCATAATAACTGAAAAATAGCATCCCTCATTACCGTCTCAGCACAGAAAGTATATAATGAATGAACCATACTTTTCTTTCTGGAAAATTCCTCCTTCCAGGAAGATGCTCTGAAAAAAACACTTGGGTTGCACAGGTTCCTGTCTGGTCCTCATGGTTTTTGCCTCTGATTTATTATTAGTCTTATCAGAAGACCCAGAGAGGGTAAACACAGAACTAAGAGGAGATACCACTAGTACCCTTGAGCAAAACTGCAAGTATCACTGCAGGAGGGAATGGTAAATTCTCTCTTCACTGGGAGGTAATGACTCCTCACGCCAGCTTTAGATCCAGAATAATTCAGAGGGCACCAAATTTAAACACATACAGATACATAGCTAAGCTACTGCAGCCATTTATCTAAAAGATCTCAGCACTCAGATGGAACAGGTAACAACAGATATACACTACTCTAGGCTCAGAAACATGGCTTATTGAGCCAATATTCCACACTAAATTAGTGCTCTCTTTTCCTGTTGTCAGCCTGAACTGTGATCAAGTTTACAAATTTGATACACAATTTCTCCAACTAACCTACCAAGATGTGGGTTTAGCTCTCCAAGAGGATACAAAATTCCAAAATAAAGGAGACCAGCTTTCTGCTGAAACACATCTCAACTCGAATCACTGGCTCTATTACTTTAGCCAAGTTATCTGATATTTATGACCTGTGTTTCTCATCTAGAAAATACGTGATAATCACAGTTATTTACTTTATAAGTTTGTTAAGAGGATTTAAGTTTTTTTTTTTTTTAAGTTTTATATACTTATATATTTGAATGGCATAGGCAGACAGAGACAGAGGAAAACGGAAGTTCCATCCACTGGTTTACTCCCTAACTGCATGAAAAAACCAGAGCTGGACCAGACTGAAACCAGGAGCCAAGAACTCAATCCAAGTCTCCTAAATGAATGGCAGAGACACAGGTGTCTGAGATATCAACTGTGCCTTAGCAGGGAGCTGCAGTCAGAAGTGGAGTGAGAACTCAATCTGAGACATTCTGATGTGGGATGTAAGCTTCCCAGGCAGTATCTTAACCACTGCACCAAAGCCTGCCTCTGAGAATTTAATTTTAAAAATGAATGGCGGCGGTCGGTGCTGTGGCTCACTTGGTTAATACTCCGCCTGCAGTGCCGGCATCCCATATGGGTGCTGGGTTCTAGTCCCGGTTGCTCCTCTTCCAGTCCAGGTCTCTGATGTGGCCTGGGAGGGCAGTGGAGGATGGCCCAGGTGCTTGGGCCCTGCACCTGCATGGGAGATCAGGAGGAAGCACCTGGCTGCTGGCTTCGGATCAGCGTAGCTCCTGCCATTGTGGCCGTTTGGGGAGTGAACTAACGGAAGGAAGACCTTTCTCTCTGTCTCTCTCTCACTGTCTATAACTCTACCTGTCAAATAAATTTAAAAAAGAAAATGAATGGCAAGCCTTTGAAAGTTTCTGGCACAAGGTTAAGTCCTCAAGTATTGTCACCTTTTGTTGTAAATGTTTTCATGACTATGGCCATTTATTAGCCACCTTGGCCATGATTTACTCACTCTGGACGATTCCCTGGCCTTCTAATGTTGGTCTTTCTTGATTTTTCATCTTTTCTTATCCTAGAGTGGCCTCCACAACTGCCATGTGACATCATCATCCACAAGAATACTGGGCTAAAAGGTTCCATGGAATTTGTGTCATTTCTCTGAGAATATTCAGCTTTGATTTAAATAAGAAGCTATAGATTTTACTAAGAGAAATCCAGAGAGAGGAAAGGACATATACACACATCTAAATTTTATTGCATAGACCCAGTTGAGGGAAAGAGAATTTCACTTCCATATTCGCCTGCATGGCATGGGTGTAATGAAAATGCCTGTCAAGGAAAGTAATGTGTTTAATATCACACCAGTCTTAAACATCAGCCAAGATTTCTGTGCATTGCAAATAACTCCATCACCTGCCCATATTACACTGCTATGTGTTTTACCTGTGGTGGGATGATATCAATATGTCAGGCAGGAGGAAAAGGATATTTTATGAGATTGATGCAGGAAAGCGCAATGACAAGCACATAAAAAGGGCAGCCAAAGATGCCACAAAGTTGTCAGAAGGAAAGGCCAGGATCTCTCACTGATGTGCGTGAGTTTATTCTTTTCCCACCAAGGGTCCAGAGACTGCCAGAGCTGCTTGTAGCCTTGATCAAGGATGTTAAAGAAGATCAAACAACACTGATTTATAAAAGGGTATTTCAGCAGAACCTGAGTACCTGGGAGGTGAAGAACAGTGAGGGCTGTTAGGGACCTTGAGGGAAGCAAACATCAGACTATTCCTGCGTGAGCGAGGGAGCAAGTGCCAGGAGAGGCTAACTTTGCAAG
Organism: Oryctolagus cuniculus; assembly: GCF_964237555.1. Classification (NCBI taxonomy): domain Eukaryota; kingdom Metazoa; phylum Chordata; class Mammalia; order Lagomorpha; family Leporidae; genus Oryctolagus; species Oryctolagus cuniculus. The sequence continues at coordinate 25,014,903 of NC_091451.1, read as the reverse complement.
GATTTATGGAGGGTAACTTATTTGGGTACTGGAGAATGACAGGAGGCAGAGGAGTGGATTTTTTCTAGACAGAATGAACTTACACATGGAGAAGAAAGAAAGCGATCGTCCATCCAGATGGATATCATTGTTATAGAAGAAACACTGGAAAACAGGACTTACAGATCACCACGTATGGCCTTTTCTTCTTCTTCACTTTCTTCCCATAATAACTTCTCAGTAATCTCCTTACCCTTTGATTCTCACCCCTTATTTCATTCTGGATAATCAAATCTCATTGCTGCCTTCTAAAAAAGTTACAGGTCTTTTAGCCAACATTCAAGGCCACAAACAGTCTTCTCATTGTTATTATCTATTACTCTTTATATATGTTTGCACTTGAAATTGAATAAACTTTTTCCTATCCCCAGTACTTATCTCACATTCTCTCACCTCTGGGCACTTGTCCATGGTAGTCTTGTTACCTGGAATGCCTTTGTAACTATCTTTACCCACATAAATACTTCTTACCATTCAGGGGCCAGATAATAGAATTTCTCCTGTGAAGACTTTTCCAATCATTTTCAATTTAAGGATTCATTGCCTCTGAAATTCTATGAAGTTTAATACTTAATTGATTCATTTTAAATTTTTTATATAGGTGTTTACCTATAGGTACTGGAATGCAAACTCCTTGAGGATAGGGCTTAAATGTTTAGGCATGGATCAGAAACTGACCCTGGAATAGAGTTTCCCTCAGCAATTATTTGCTAAGTCGATATTGTTACATATTTGTATCCAACAAGGTGTCTTATGGAGTACATAAAATAGATGCCTAATAAATAATTATTGACAGGACTGACAGATGGAATTAGAGAAGTCTTGAAAACTGGGAATAGATTTATACAAGTGTACTTCAAAAAATTGTTGAAAGCGTGGAGTTAAAAGATAAGTATTTTTGGTGCACCAAATTTGAAAATCTATGTATTTTTTTTACAATACATATTTTCCATCAACTTTTTGAAGGTCTAATATGCAGGGATTTCAAATTATTCATATATCTTTTATTCAATTTTCCATGAACTTTTGGAAGTACCCTGGTATATAAAGTGTGCAAAAGTAGAAAGGGAGGAAGAGGAGTTTGAGATAATTTGTTAAAGATTATTTATTTGAAAGGCAGAATTACAGAGGAAAGGGGACACACACACACACACACACACACATCGTCTATCTACTGGTGCGCTCCCCAAAGGACCACGACGGCTGGGGCTAGGCCTGGCCAAAGCTAGGAGCCTAGAATCCCAGTCTCCATGTGGACGGCAGGGCACAACCACCTCGGCCATTTTCTGCTGCTTTCTCATGTGCATTAGCAGGGAGCTGGATTGGAAGTGGAACAGCCAGGACTGGAGCTGACGCCCATATGGGATGTGAGACTCGCAGGTAGCAGCTTAAGCCACTGCACCACAGTTTGCCCTGGATTGCATTTTTAAGAGGCACAATAAAAATACTCCAGCTTTTGAGAGTTTTCAGAAGAAAATGGCAAAGAACAAAAATTTCTGAATGCCTGGTAAATTCCCTGTTTCACAGATATGCTGTTATATTTCTAATTGCCTTTTCATCCAAGGCTCTCTAATTAGATTGGGTATACGACAGGGCACACTTTCAGAAGCAGTTTCCGAAATGTACTTATCCTAATTTGGTTAGCCATATTTGTGAACACTACTGCACTAATAGTCACTTGGCACTAACATGGCCTGGACTGGATGCAGAATTTCTCTTGATGAAGCAAATATCTTCAAATAATGTTGAACAGTATCTCAAATAACATAGAGAAATACTATTTATGCTAAAGAATACAAAAAAATCAGCTAATTTTCCCAATTATACATAAATAGTAGGTATACAACATGAGCAGTTCTTTCACTCAGTGTTTAGAAAGCTTGAAAAACACATGGAGTAGAAGCTATTTGTGAGCTTTTTTTAAAAAATACGGATTTTAGTTTTATTAGACTTACTGAGAGAAAAAGAATGCTGTAAGGAGGAGAAAATTTACCTTAGTAATATTTACAATTAATTTCTTGAAATATACTTCATCTCACTCATACAACATGATAGTGCTTAGCATTAGAACATAGGCAGCGTCTAACTACTTATATCTACAAGATTGTTTTTCCATGCTCACCTCTCCCCTGAGCCCCAGCCCCAAATATACAAATGTCACACATCAAGTGTCTCTTATTGTACAGGGAACTATATAAGGATGACTACGTTAGGATATGTAAGTAGAAAAGGAAGTGTTTGATGCATACACGAACAACTGAATGGTTAATGTATTAAGCACGTAACCAATCTAAGTACTGATATACTCAATATGTTTCCAGCCAGGACTGGTTATATAACTTTCAAGGTTCATCACAAAATAAAGATGTGAACTCCCTTATTTCAATGCTATTAAAACTTTTCAAGAGCATTAAACTAAGCACTGTGCCTTCCAACTGCAGGGCCTTTTGCAGCTGCACAGGTTGCTCTCCCATGAATCTGATCTAGTCTACAATATATGATGTTCTACCTATATTTATCATTCTTCCCAAATTTATCACATCTATATTTCTGATTCCTTTGAAATCTGACTCTCCTATAAAATTTGAATTAATCGAAACACCCCATAATTCAAACTAGGTCATTTTAGCGCCTTATTTTCAGAGCAGTCCCATAAATCGCCACATTTAATCACCACAGTGCTCCCACAATGAACGCACAATCAGTATCTGCATCATACATGGAAGATACCTGATGCCCAGAGGTTGATGCACTTGTGCAAGACCACAAAGCCACTGAGGCACAGAATTAGGATGTTAACATGTGAATAAACCCAGACCTTAGCCCAAATTTCATATTGTTCCCTCCAAATCACATTTATTTACCCCAACATTCCTCCAGAGTATGTTGGCTATTTACCTCCCCCGTCTCTGGACACCTCTCTGAAGTCCATCAGAGTTTCTGAACGGGGGAATGTGAAAGAAGAACACTTGTGATGGAGTGAGTGAACGGGGGAGAGTCAAGAGCTCTCCTGATCTCTAAGAAAGAGAACAAGCAGCTGCACATTTTCTCACCAGGGACCTGTCTGCAGTCACACTACAGGCCTCCCAGGCAGATGGCCCATCTGCATCTGGGATTCCCAGATTATCTCCCCAAGCCCAGGACTCTGGTTGTAATCACTGGCATTCTTCTAAGTTGTGTTGAATTTAGATAGCTCTGTGTTTCTAAAATATCTCAAACTAGCTGTCATCTCCCCTATTATCTTCAACCACCAATTTTGCAACTTGTAATCTTAATACTATAGCTAGCTATTAAGCCCTTAAAACACCGTAAATGGAATCTGGAGAACGCTGATACTTCTCAAACAAATCACTGCCTTTCCTCCAAGCAACTCTCTCCTGTTGTCTTTTACCTCTCCTGCAATCCTCCACCACCATGAAATGTTGAGACACAAGTTGATTTTAATTAATTTTTTAAGCTTCCTCTGAAACTTAACAAAACATTACAAGTAAAAAAAAATTAACAACACCCTTGTGACACTAGACAGTATAATTAGAGTGCAGTGATTTATATATATATGTATATGTTTGCAAGCAGTGAAGTTTTTTTAACAGAAATAAATGAGAGAGGAGGAATCTCAGTTCGTTTAATGATACACAGATCTAACACACTTTAATAAGAAGCAGCCTACAGGCAAAAAGGTAACTATAATTTTCTCACTCACAGGAATGGATAACATAGAAATGAATATCACCTCCAACGCTTATGGAAAGAAGAGAATTTTCACAAACTTGAAAGTTTTCTTTTAAGCGATTGAGAATTTGGTATTTGGAGGAAACAATGTAGTAGTAGAACTGAGCATTGAGAAATTATGACTCATTTTTTACATGTATACACAGCTGTGCATATGTAAATATACAGACATAAATACACACGCACATATACACATATCTATATATACTATCTAAATATGCATACACTGACTGCTTAGAAATAAACCATCGAGTGCTTTCTTGTAGATTTTGTTGGAATGTGAAGGTGAATACAAGCATTTGTATCTGGTATCTGGATTTGAAACCAAATTGGAAAGTTGACATCTCAGGTTTATAAATACATCTCATTTTTCACAGCTTCAGCCAGATCGTCTTTTCCATTTTTTCTCATGGCATTGTGAGAACATATCAATAACGTATAATTATTCTCTTGCTGGGCCATATGCTGCAGTAAATTTGCACATAACCCAATGTCAGAGAGACCATTACTGTGGAAGAGCTGGTGTCTGGGGCCTTCCAGCAGGAACTGGATGGGTAATTCCACAGAGAATACAGAAATCTTCATCTGCCATATATAACTGTATGACTAAACTCCAAGGGATTTATGATAATTTGTTGCCTCACACAGGCGCTTTGCTGATCAGGGGAAATCTAGTGATCCTGAGTATAATTTTACACACAGTGGTCATTACAGGTTCACATTTCCACATCTAATCATTTTGCCTCATGGTTATTTGTCTCTCAAGCTGGAGATCAACTGAACTAAAGCCCATTGTGTGGGATTACTTGCCTCTTGATCAAGTTGTTTTTTTTTTTTTTTTTTTTTTTTTTTTTTTTTACAAATATGAATTGTTCACTCAAATAACATCAGTGTTGACAACATCCTAACTGGAGAGACAAAGCAAGTAACAGAGGGGCAGGTATAAAAATGACAGAATCAAAGCAGAACTGGTGAGTGAGATCATATATGAAAGAAAATGGTTAGAAACGAAGGCAGCTTCTTTAAATTATTATTTATTTATTTATTTTATTTGAAAGGCAGAGAAACACACACAGAGAACAAGAGAAAGGGGAGAGGAAGAAAGAGGGAGAGGGAGGGAGGGAGAGGGAGGGGGGAGAGAGGGAAAGAGAGGGAAAGAGAGGGAAAGAGAGGGAGAGAGAGGGAGAGAGAGGAAGAGAGAGGAAGAGAGAGAGTCAGGTGCCAAAAAGCAAATCGGAGGCTGTCATGTGGGTGGCATGAACCCAAGCACTTGGTGTGCTTTAGCAGGAAGCTGGAATCTGGCGAGAGCTGAGCCGCGAACGCAGGTATCTGGATCTGGGAAGCAGGCGTGCAAAGTGGTGTATGCCCACTCCACCTTCTTTTGTCTCTAGGAAAGGTCAGGCTTTCATCTCCACTTTTTCACTCTCAGGTGATAGGAAATCAGAGTCATTTCCATCATACAGTGAGGAACAGAGAGGTTGCTGTCTCAAACCTCACAGCAAGCCAAAGGAAGACAAAGGTTGTCTACCCCTTACCCAGCAGTTTCCTCTTGGTGTTATCATCTGTTCTCACAGTGTTTATGGGAAACTCAGACGTATGTTTTCCCCCTTTCTTACACAAGTGCAATCACACTATCTTTCATGCTACATACAAAGTGTTCTGAAAAGCAGATGTAAATTGATCTCTCTTAAATCAAATGCTAAAGAAAAGAAATACTAGATGAGGTAAGAGAAAGAATTCATACAATTTGAGAGTTTAAAATATATTTAATATCATTTAAAAATTATTAAGGTTAAAAACATGTAAAGTATCATTGAATGCACTTAGAAATTCACATTAAAAGAAATTCTGCAGAAAATAAGCAAGGTAACTTACACACGCAAATAAGTACTCTCTTGGGGCCGGCACTGTAGCATAGTGGGTAAGGCTGTGGCCTGCAGTGCTGGCATCCCATATGGCGCAGGTTCAAGTCCCAGCTGCTCCACTTCCCATACAGCTCTCTGCTATGGCCTGGCAAAGCAGTGCAGGATAGCCCAGGCCATTGGGCCCCTGCACCAGCGTGGGAGACCTAGAGGAGGCTCCTGGCTCCCAGCTTCAGATCAGCACAGCTCCAGCCATTGTGGCTGACTGGGGAGTGAACCAGCAGATGGAAGGCCTGCCTCTCTCTCTCTCTCTCTCTCTCTCTCTCCGCCTCTCCTTCTCTCTCTGTGTAACTCTGACTTTCAAAGTAAATAAATAAATCTTTAAAAAAAAATAAGCACTCTTGTTACATAGCTGGGTCCCGCTTAGATTTTTTTTTCTTATATGGAATTTCCAAAATTGTGTTTCTATGAGGTGGACATTTTATATAAATTTATATAAACAAATTTATATGTATTTAAGATTTGTTATTTATTTGAAAGGCAGAACTAGAGAGAGAGGAAGGGAGAGAGAGTGATCAATCTTACAACTGCTGGTCCACTCCCCAGATGGCTGCAATGGCAGGGCTGGGCCAGGCCGAAGCCAGGAGCCAGGAGATTCATCCAGGTCTCCCATATGGGTGAGGGGCCTAAGGACTTGGGTCATCTTCCACTGCTTTCCCAGGCCATAGCAGAGAGCTGGATCGGAAGTGGAACAGCTGGGACTTGAACCTGTGCTTATATGGGATGCAGGCATCGCAGACAGTAGCTTAACCCACTATGCCACAGCACCGGCCCCAGGTGTATATTAATAACTATTTCATCAATGAATGTTATTCAAGTCAATCTGGTGAATCTGGAAAGCCTTCAGTTAAATAGAATATTTACCTAAAACTTCATAGAACCTTTAACTTGCTAAGAGGTACTATAAAGAAACAAGAGAGAAGGGGCAACATTAGAAATCTACCCCATATTACTTTTAATATTGAGTATCTTCCCAGCTTTTAATTCCCCCCATCCATACAACAGAACTTTAATTGAACAGGATGTATTTCAGGAAACAACAAACTAATGGCAACTTCTTTAAATCTAATGGCACCCACAAACCAGGAGCTGTTAGCATCTTCAGTGTGCTGAGCTGGAGGTACAGGCCCAGTGAACATGGTTCTCTTTCTTGTCCAAATAAATATCTTCTATGTACCAAACTGAGAAGGCACTGTGCCCTTGCAGAGGCAAAAGTGCTATCTCTTTCATAACCAAATCAATGTTATGCCAAAAAAATGTTTAAATATTTCACAATTTTTTTCCTTTAAAACTATTTAGACTCTTCCTTCATGTTCAGCCTTTCATTAACCAGATGGTTCAATCCAAAAGAATATTTAGAAAAACATGGGAGGGCTGATTTGAGTCCTGGCTACTCTGTGCTTCTGACCCCACTTCCTGTTCATGTGCTTGGGAAGCAGTGGATAATAACTCCACCCACAGGGGAGAGTCAGATGGAGTTCCTACCTCCAGACTTCAGCCTGTCCTAGTCTCAGCTGCTGCAGGCACTTGGGGAGTGAAGCAGCAGATGGAAGATTTCTCTCTCCTTCTCTCTCATTCACTCCACCTTTCTAATTAATTAATAGAAATTTACAGCTTTTCAGTCTAATACATTTTTATAAAATTTATGAATAACATACATACATACATACCTGCATACACATATGCACATATGCTCTGCAGTTGTGGAAGAACAAAAATCCACAGGCCAAAGGAACCAAAGTTATTTGAAACATTTTTCTCAGGTAGAACAATACTAGCTTTCTCTAAATGTCAATTGAAATAGCTGGAATCCATTTATAGGCTCTTAGGATCAAATCATGAATGACACTAGGTTTATCTTCATCAAATCTTGGGTGACATGAAGAGTCACAAAACATGGCAATAGCAGATGAAGAGGGATCTTATGAGGCTAGGCAGGGTGAGCCCTGGAATGTATTTGGATGAGCTCCCTAGCTATCTCCCACTGGACCCTGACTCCTATTCATCTTATCTAAAAATAAATATTATTTATTTATTTACAAGGCCAAGTGACAGATATACACACAGAGAAAGAAGTTTTCCAACCACTTGTTTAGTCCCTGCAACAGACAGGGCTGGATCAGGTGGAAGCCAGGATTCAGGAATTCCAAGCAGATCTATCATGTGGGTGGCAGGGACCCCAGTACTTGAGCCATCACTACTACATCCCAGGGTGTACCATAGCAGGAAGTGGGATCAGAAGCCGAGGCAGAACTTGATCCCAGATACTCTGACATGGGATGCAAATGTCCCAAGTGGCACCTTAACCCGCTGTCCCACAATGCCTCCTCTTATTCATCTTTTTATATCCAGAATTTTGTACAGAGTTGACTCTCATCCATGTTTGCTGAAGGGATAAATGCAGTGAGTAAGCTAGGGATAAAAAAAAAATTCCATCTAAGTTCATGGTCTTAGAAAGTCAAATCTCTAATGAAATTTCAAAGTAATAAAGGTGATTAGATTTCTGTGAAAATTTGGTACTATAAGGACTTACTAGTTAGTAAGATTGACTGACCTGAGTTTTCAGAGAAATTTAACAGAATTTATGTGACAGAATATTCATGAGGATTAATGAGCTCATTTTGGGAAGGTACTTTAATATCCTTGGAGGAAACATGAAAAGATTTTAAGGAGTTTATCTGTAATAATGAATCACTTTCTCAGTTATCTAAATAGGACTCCGTCTCAACTGCTACAGTACTTATTTTGCTGCATATTAAAGAGTTATCCATGTATGATGATGATTATACATAGTATATTATGTCACAGGTTCATGCTTTATATTCTGTACCTAATGTGTTCTATAAGAAAGCTGATAGGAGAAAGTTGGATCCTGGACTTGGCTTGTATACCTAAGGGATGCTAATATAGAACGTGCCTTCCTGACCACCACAGATAATCAGTTTATTCACTGAAGCATGAGATCTGATTACCTTTATCTACTTCACACACATGCAGTTTATTGGATCTGTCATCCTAAGTGAAAGAAATTCTGCTGTGGGAACTAGAACGCAGGTGTCACAGAGAGTGAGCAACCTGTAAGCAATGGTAGGAAAAGATGCACTCTGATGCCGAGAAGCTCAACAGCCAAGAAACAGGAAGCAGCACTTGCCCATATCATGAGAAAGACAAAGAAACTCTTGGGGGATATATAAATGATGTGGATTTTCAAACTTGTAAAGATGAAGTCTTCTCTCAAGTATAATTTCAAGATAATAAATACTTAAGTATCAACTCCCTCATCCAACACACTGAACCTCAGTAATGATTTTACACATTTTTTTTTTGCTTGTTTTTCTTTAGATTTGTTTATTTGAAAGAGTGACATACAGAGAGAGTTTCCTTTCATCCACTGGTTCACTCTTCAAATGGGCACAACAGTCCAGGCTGGACCAAGCTCAAGCCAGGATCTAGGGACTTCTATGTCTCCTAGGTGGGCGGCAGGGACCCAAGTACTTGGCTCATCTTTTGCCTTCCCAGGCCCATTAACAGAAAGCTGGATTAGAGGCAGGGCAACCAGGACTTCTAACCACACTCTGGTGCAAGATGCAGGGGTCACAAGCCGTTACTTAACCTGCTGTGCCATAATACCAGTCTGTTAAATAATTTTTACAAGGACCATATTAAAGAGTTGGGATGGGCATGAATTGATGAAATGGGGGGAAAAATTGGCAAGAAGCCACAAGATGAAAACTAACCAACTCGCTCTTTAGAATCACAGTCTGACAAATACAGGCTTGCGTCCAGATTCTAATACTCCCCCTGCCATGGAACTGGAGCCCAATGGAGTTATAAAACTTCAGTTTCTATTTCAGTTTCAAATAACTCCCCAAGGTGTTCATATCCTTCTCTAAGACCAATGAAGTAGTAATTAATTTTTTAATGCTAAAGAATTTTTGTTTTATTTATCCACTGAAATTCCAACTTTCCTCTCCTATCAATCTTTGCAGCTCTCATCACCATCACCAGTTTAACATTTTACTCCCAGAGACATAATTTTCATTGCCCCAAATTCAGCATCATCATTTCATAAAACAAAAGCCCATGAGACTATGCTTTAAATGTGTTTTAGCTCTTCAAATTAAAGATGCTGGCTGCTGCTGCTTCTTTTTTTTTTTTTTATTGTGTACCAGTTTTTTTTTTTTTTTTTTAATTTTACTTAATAAACTTCGAAAGTACAACTTTTGGATTGTAGCAGCTTCCCCCCCCCCCCCCAATAACCTCCCTCCCACCTGCAACCATCCCATCTCCCATCCCATTCTTCATCAAGATTCATTTTCAATTATCTTAATATATACCAAATTGATCTTCTGTACATAAAGTAAAGATTTCAACAGTTTGCACCCACACAGATACACAAAGTATAAAGTACTGTTTGAGTATTAGTTTTACCATTAATTCGCATAGTACAACAAATTAAGGATACAGATCCTACATGGGGAGCAAGTGTACAGTGACTCCGTTGTTGATTTAACAATTGACACTCTTATTTATGATGTCAGTAATCATCCGAGGTTCTTGTCATGAGCTGGCAAGCAATGGAAGCCTCTTGATTTCACAAACTCTGACTTTATTTAGATAAGGCTATAATCAAAGTGTAAGTTCTCTCCTCCTTTCAGAGAAAGGTGCCTCCTTCTTTGATGGCCCGTTCTTTCCGCTGGGATCTCATTCAAAGAGATCTTTCATTTAGGTCATTTTTTTATTTTTGCCACAGTGTCTTGGCTTTCCATGCCTGCGAAACTCTCATGGGGTTTTTAGCCAGATCCAAATGCCTTAAGGGCTGATTCTGAGGCCAGAGTGCTGTTTAGGACATCTGCCATTCTATGAGTCTGCTGTGTATCCTGCTTCCCATGTTGGATTGTTCTCTCCTTTTTAATTCTATCAGTTAGTATTAGCAGATATTAGTCTTGTTTATGTGATCCCTTTGACACTTAATCCTATCATTATGATCAATTATGAACTGAAACTGATCACTTTGACTAGTAAGATGGCATTGGTACATGCCACCTTGATGGGATTGATTTGGAATCCCCTGGCACGTTTCTAGCTCTACCATTAGGGGTAAGTCTGAGTGAAAGATCCTGGCTTCTTAAACAAACTATATGACTGTGAGTCAGTGACAAAATTGAAAAACCTTTCTTCCCTATGGTAAACCAGCAGAGAAGTAGAACATGCAGATGTTTAATCACCAAAGGTTCTCATGCTTCTGTCTCAGATGTAAGCTGTAAGACCACCTCAGTTTTGAGTGTGGTAGAGGCATGACTGGAGATACCAACCAGTGTTGCCATCCTCTAGCTGTCTGATGAAGGAGCACACACAGAAACAGAAGCACACTTCTGCACCCACAGTAACAATTAAATGGAGACGAGGTGAGGAACATGGAGGATATTTGGTTTTCCTCAATGATGACCTTGCCTGTCTGCACCAACCATCACTGTGACATAAAAACAAGAATTCATATTGGCTTACATGAAAATTTATTTGAACCAAAGCCTACCCCAGCCTTCTACAATTAGGAAACTAACTTTATTAAGATAATGAATGGCAGTTGGTCTATTCTTATTCTCAATATCATTTTAAAGAGTTCTCTTTAACCTTAAGGCAAATTTTTGCATACTTCATTTACCCAGTGAAGTACAAATACTGAATGCAGTCACAGACAGTCAAGACATCACAACAGCAAAAATGATCTAGGGGCTCAAACTGTTTTATTTTGCTTTGGAAAACCCTACTCTAAAAGAAAAACTCCTTAAGTACCCAAGGAGTTGGAAGTCCCTAGATACCACTGCCCACAAATAGTAACATTTAAAATTTTAAATTAGATACCTTAAATATATATAGCTTGCCCTGAAATGGCACATAGTAGTTTATAAAGCAATCTCAGTATCTTACATGTTAAGAAAAGTGTAAAAAGTAGTAAAACCACTAATTCTCTCATTTTACAGTTTAGTGTAATGATACTCAGACATACTATGTCTCAGGAGATCTCACATTGGTAGCAAGGTCATAGATCCTTTTAGAAGTCAATTTTCTAGTTTGGAGGTGACAGTCCCTTTTAGACTTCAACACCCTACCCAATTCTGTGGAGGAGAAAGTGGGCAACAGAAGAGAGAATTACACAGACACTAATTGCATAAAATGAAATGATTAGGACAATTCTTCACCAAATCAGAAATACTCCCTCATGGGTCCAGGTCAGTGAACTTGTTAATGGAACAGGCTTCCAAGCTGCAGTGGCTCTCGGGAGGGTTTAACATATAGGGGAGGGTGTGGTCGTATAGTGGGTTATGCTGCTGCTAGGAATGCCTGCCCCCCATAACAAGAGTGCCAGGGATCCAGTGTCACCTCTACTTCTGATCCAGCGTCCCATAATGAACATCCTGGGAAGCAACAAATAGTGGGTCCTCATCACCTGAATGGGAGACCTGGTCCGAGTGCCTGCCTCCTAACTGAAACATGGCGCAGTCTCAGGTGTTGTGATCATGCTGACAGTGAACCAGTAGATGAAACCTTTCTCTCTCTCCCCTCTCCTCCTTCCTCTCCTCTCTTTCCCTTTAAGCTCTCTAAATATATATATATATATATACACACACACACATATCTTTCAAATGAATAAAAATGAACTTTTAAAACCTTAAAATATAAACTATAATATAATATAATATAATATAATATAATATAAACAAGACCTTGGAGACAGCCAAGGTTGGCTGTTGTGGCCCACGGTCCCTGCTTAGAGGGTAACTCACAAGATGAAAGACAGATGCAAGTCTTGCTTTCTCCTGTAGAAACTCAAGGACCCTTGCCCCTGCCTTCCTTACAACTCATCATTCATGAGGCTTGGGGCTTGCTCTAGAATTCTGGAGGATGCCAAACCTTGGGACCTTACAGACACTAATTGGCAAAGACCCTTAGGTCACTCAGCATCCAGCAAGCTAGGGGAGTGTCTGATTTGGTTCGGGGTGGTGGCAAGACCCACACCACACTTTTACTGCACACCAGGCTTCCTTCCTCCAAACGATTACCTACCCAGGAAACCTGCCCTCAACTCTTTTGGGGGTAAAAAATGAAGCATCTCCCGTCTATTGCTTGCTTTTCCCCATCGCCTTTCCCTTCTCCAGGTGCCACTCTGAAATTCTCAGGCTCAAGTGCAGATTCAAGGTGCGCCTGACTGCTTCATTTAGTTACTTTGAGCCTCATTATGGGCTCAAAGGGACCTCTGGGCATGAAATCAGCCTTTAACTCACCTAACAGGATCTTTCTCTAATAAGGTGTTCATTTAAAGAGGTTTCCCCACAGGGCCCTTCTTTCCCAGAACTGCCGGGAGGGCTGATAGAAGAACGTACCTGCAGCATCCTCTCCATTCCCAGCAAGTTTCCGTGGCCATCTAAGGCTAGCAGCCCTTGAGTGGCTCCGAGAGCCCTGTGGCTGCAGGAGAGCCACACAGCACAGGCCACTTGCTGCCTATGCAAAGGAGAGAAAAGACAGAGACGCACTAGGACAAGACAGACAGCTGGCAAATTATATCCAAGTGGGCTGCTGCCCACGGGGAGAGCAGTCCTGGTTTCCTGGGGTAATCCATCTTCCTGACACATCCCCTGCCCAGGAGTTAGTTTTCTCCAACACATTTTCTGCTCCTGACAAACAGGACAGATCCGTCTTTACTCCTCCCTCCTGCTGACAAGCAGAAAGAGTCACCCCTAGCCTGCCTTCAGCATTTCCCTGCTCTCATGACACTGCTATTTATCTACTACCCAATTTATTGATAATTATCAGAGACTTTGGGGAGTGTGTTGGTTAGATAAAAGCATCTGGCAGAGCTGCATGCCACTTCATACTGAAGTTTCCCAGGACTGTTTGCTCCTTCGACCCCACTTTAAATCAAACAAATGGGAAATGACTAAGCTAAGCATCAAAAACAGGATGGATGCTACAACTTGGAGAACCATGATCCATAAAGGTTAAGTTTTATTACAATTACACTGACTTTAAGGGCACAAAATCCTTACATTCTATGCTTCATAGAGATTACAGAAAACACTATGTTAAATGACCTCTTAATGAAAAAGAAGAATTACTGCATATTTAAGGTATTTATTTGAGCAACTATAATGTGAACTTAGGAAAGGGGAAAAACATTATGATGGAAATTATTTAATTTGGATCCTAGTCCTTCCAGACTCCTAAATATTTACGTGATTTAAAATATTTCCCTTAACCTCTCTGTTGTTCAGTGTGTGAATCCAAAAGAAAGGGGTTATAATTTTAACAAAGCATCCCTGAGCTCCATGTTAGGGCTAAGACTCCATCTGGAGTCTCATTTCAAAGGTGGCAAGCATGAAGAGCATAATATGTATGTCACTACTGCTCACTTCTAAAAACACTAAAAGGTGAACTTTAGCAAATATGTAATGGAATGTCTACATTCCCAAATGCCTATCTAACTTTTGATAGGGAGAGCTTTCAAAGCTTCCAAGGCTCAACATTGTCATGTCAATCTCTTTTCTGACCTCAGGCAGGCACCAGGTGCAAATCTGTTGGCTAGAAGTAATGTATTTTGTTAATGAGCCCAAGGCACAGATATACCTTCTCTCTCTCCAGATAATCAAGGAAAAAAGACTCCAGCTATGTGGACTGTCCCTTTGACTCTCTTTGCTGGCCAACTGTGTCTTCTAAGACTTGTCCTGCCATGTGAACTGCAAAGCCAGGTCTGATGAAGTGGTTTAGTGGTCTGGCATCAAACCTTTGTCTTGGTCAAGTATCTGATTGGAAACCACAACATCAAGTATTTTGTTCCTCCATCACATCAAAATTCAATGTACAGATTTACACCTAACTGTGCTCCTCAATTTTTTAAAATTATTTTAGGTTTTAAACAACCAGTTACTTCATATCACAAAAAGTCTTCCTACTTTTCATTCCTTCTCTTTGCTCTCAATTCAAGCAGAGGGAGCTTTATCAGTGACATCTACCTCTCCCTAGGATAAGCCATATGGTTAACAAGACTTTAGGGAATGCTTTTGCTCTCTCAAGGAACTGTGTAAGCCCTGGGAGTTCACCTGTGTCAATTCTATTGTGATGCCCCTTATGCAAAGGCACACTAACATGAAAAGTGAGATGCCAGGGCAGGTGAACACACCCCATGTCACAGCCCTTTCTGAAACACACAGTTTGTTATTTCTACTATGTGTGTATTCTGTTTGCCTTGACCTTCTTAAATGATTATTTGAAAACTGGCCTTTCTATTGCTATGGGGAAAACATCTTTGGCAGTTGCTTAACTGTCACATTAGGGTCAGGGTTGGACTTGCTATCAAGAGAAAAGGTGAAAATACCTAAAAAGGAGTAGCCAAAGGGGCACCAAAAGAGGCCCTTACAAAAATACATATTGCCTTTAGCGGTGTGATTAGGATGGCTACATTTACACCAACAGAAAATAACTCGTTTTGGTTAAAATGAAACCCGCTGATTTTATATATATATGTATGTATCTACATACATACATCCTAACATTGGAAAAGGAAACAAGAGAGCCTCACATTAAATGTTCTCAAAGTTAAGGTCATATCATAGAATGGCAGATGTCCTAAATAGCACTCTGGCCTCAGAATCAGCCCTAAAGGCATTCGGATCTGGCTGAAAAGCCCATGAGAGTATTTCAGGCATGGAAAGCCAAGACACTCTGGCAAAAAGATCTCTGTGAGTGAGATCCCAGTGGAAAGAACAGGTCTTCAAAGAAGGAGGTACCTTTCTCTGAAGGGAGGAGAGAACCTCCACTTTGACTATGACCTTGTCTAAACAAGAGAAGAGTCGGAGAACTCAGAGGGCTTCCATAGCCTTGGAAACTCATGACTGGAGCATAGGGAGATTACTGATGCCATAGACAGGAGTGTCAATTGGTAAAGTCAACAACAGGAGTCACTGTGCACTTACTCCTCATGTAGGATCTCTGTCCTTAATGTGCTGTGCATTGAGATTTAATGCTATAACGAGTACTCAAACAATATATTTCACTTTGTGTTTCTATGGGGGTGCAGACTGTTGAAATCTTTACTTAATGCATACTAAACTGATCTTCTGTAAAAAAAAAATTATCAATTCCCAACTTGACTCTCACTGGGATTAAACATGACAATAGGTCTGATCTGATTTCATCATCATTTAAAAAAAATCATCTATTATTTTTCACTTTATGTTTCTGTGTGGGAGCAAACTGTTGAAATCCTTACTTAATGTGTGCTAGGCTGATCTTCTGTATGTTAAGATAATTGAAAATGGATCTTGATGTGAATGGAAGGGGAGAGGGAGTGGGAGGGGGGAGGGTTGTGGGTGGGAGGGACGGTATGGGGGGGAAGCCATTGTAATCCATAAGTCGTACTTTGGAAATTCATATTCATTAAATAAAAGTTTTAAAAAAAAGTTAAGGTCATAAATACAGTCCTAGAGATATTACACCAAACAATTTGACATTTTATTCCATGGACTATAAGTACTTTTTTGCCTATTGAAAATATTTTGTGAGCATTACTAATTAGTCAAATGTACTCCATTAAGTAGATTTTGTTTTTAATCTTCAAACCAGCCAACTGATAAAAGGATAGACATTGAAACTTGTATTACACACATCATACATGGTTTGACTTTCTCTTTTTGCTTATTATTGACATTTGCTTCATTTTGAGCCCCTTCACTGTTGAGTCGTTCCTTCTATTTGGTCTTACATGGAAGTCATGTTGCTGACCTGCAGATAAACTGTGAGAGGTAAAATAATGGTTCCCCAAGAAGTCCACATCCTAATCTCCAGAATTAGGAAAATGGTAGTTTACACGGCAACATGGAATTAAGCAGAAAGATGGAATTGACATTGATAATCAGCTGACTTAAAGAAATGGAAATAATTCTGGATTATTTGGGTGGGCCTGATATTATCACATGAATCTCTAAAAATGGTTAACAAGGCAGAAGAATGATTCAGAGACTCCATATGAGAAGGCTTTGGTCAGCTGTTGCTGACTTTGAAGACAGATAGATGAAGTCACTGGCCAAGGCATGGAGGAGACTACTGATGCTGGCAATGTCTCAGAGTTTACAGTCAGCAAAAAATCAGGGATCTCAACACTATGACTGTAAGAAACTGCATTCTGCTAAAAACTCAAATGAGCACAAAACACACAATTGCACCAAGAGTTTGCAGAAAGGAATACAAGAGTTGACACCTTGATTTTAGACCAGTACAGCTCACAAACAGCTTCTCACCTGCAGAACTGTGAGGTAATGGATCTTTGGTGTCCTAAGCTGTAGAAGTTATACTGATTTGTTACAACAACAATTGGGAAATGGAACACAATCTGACCATTTCCAGGATAATTCTTGGGAATGCTGAGTTTTCAGGATTATACTGAGAAAGGTGGAGTGAAAAGAGAAACTTGGAACTGTTAAATATGCATGAGATTTACTGTGGCCAAGGAAAGAAGCTCTGTGATCAGGGACAGTTGCTGGCTTTTCTCAGGTAAAGCAACCTACTGGACTTTTGGTTATATCTCATTTTTTGTTTAAGGGTATTTTTTTTTCCAAAACAGAAGAGGTCTAAATCATGTCAGTCCATTAAAGTGACTTGGACAGTAAGTAGACAGAAAGTGCCAGAAACACCGACATCTGGAACAAAGGACTGCCAAGAACTCTTTTTATGACTACTCCTCATTAGTCTCCATGGCTCCGGAATCCCTACCACCTATCTGGCTTCCAAAATCTAGTTTGGCCATTCCAGTTTGCTGACCTCGGTGGATGTCCGTTAGTAGCCAAATGGACGCAGAAACCTCCTTGACTCGCATATTATAGCCATCTCCTGGTATCTGCAGGGCATTATTTCAAAAATTCCTGTGGATAATAAAATACACAAATACTCAAATCCTCTATATAAAATTGCATTTGCATATAACTGACATACATCCTCTAGTATACTTGAAATCATCTTTGATTGACTTACAATTCTTAATGCAAATGCTATATAAATAATTGTTACACTACACTGTTTAGGAAATAAGAAAAAAGTCCGTCCATATTCAGTACAGATATAATTTTTAAAAAGTATTTTTTAGGTGGAATCCAGCTATGTGGAACCCACAGACACAGAGAGCCAATTGTCATTTCCTGGAGAGACCATAACAAATTACCAGATAAGGCGACTTACAATAAAGGCTAATTTTCTCACTATTTTGAAGGCTCGTGGTCTGAAATTAAGAAATTAGCAAAGCCACAGGCCCTCTTTCTCCCCTAATTTTGGTAGTCTCCTGTCGCTCCCCATCTTCGTGGGGGAACGACACAGGACCCTGCCTAGGCTTCATATCCGAGTCACGGCACCATTATGTCGCTCCCCCTCTTCGTGGAGGAACGACACAAGACCCTGCGCTGTTCTTTCGTCTGCTCGGCCCTCCCCGGGTTTGCTGCTGGTTCTTCCCGGGTTGGCTACCGACCCTTCCACCTCCGTGGAAGGGCGGTTCCCCCTAGCCACTTTCCCCACTTCTGCGGGGGAGCGGCACACCGCCGGCCGGCTCTCTCGGGGGCTGCACAGGTGTTCCTTCAGATAGATGTTCCTGGTGCATGTTATCTCTCTCCTCCTTTATAGTCCTCTTCCACCAATCCCAACTCTGCTACCCACAAGCCGAGTACACTGCTCTCCTCCAATCAGGAGTAAGTCCTACAGTTTATTGGTTGAACTGGAGGCAGCTGTGTAGAAGCTGTTTCTCCCTTCTCAGCGCCATATTGTGGGAAAGCAGATGCATAGAATAAGTCTTAATTCCAGTAACTTAGTCTAGTCTGAGTTGCTCCCCACAGTCTCCAGCCATCTTTGCTGTTCTTGGTTTGTTACTGCGAAACTCCCATCTCCACCTTCATCATTACAAGGGCATCTTCCCCCTGTAAGTCTGTGTCTTCACATCACATTCTCTGTATGTGTTGGTCTTGGCTTCAGGTGCTCTTTTTAGTATCAGGACACCTGTCATTCATGATTAAATGCCCACCCTACTCTAGTATGACCTCATCATGGATGATCCTATTCCCAATAAGGATCTGAGAAGCATATGAATTTATTGTGTGTGGGGTAAGAAGAGGGGACACTACTCAATTAAATACAATGCCTAACTCTGAAATCTGACATCTCCTTAAGCTCGGGTAAGTAATTCATTCACTCATCAATATGTTGACCATTCAACGCTGCCTTGTCAAGTAGTGAGGATATGTAGAGAATTATGAGTAGGAGACTAAATTGAACCAAAATCATTTTATTTCATTATAACTTATTATTTAAATTATAAGTGACTTTATATGTTCTCAAGCAATCCTATACTTATCTTAACTACTCCTCATACTGAACACAGTAATCCAATTCTTATCAGCTCCATTTCCTTGTAAAATAAAGCACATGGAAAACTAATGCATTATCTCAGTTAGATGAGAACCCAGTGAGGCTAACAACCTCCTGTTTCAAATGTCTTGGTCTTCTTGGTACTGTCATAACAGTAAAAGTCACTCTTATCTACAACTGTTAGGAACAGGGTTTTCCCAAAGTGTTGGAAGGGTGCAGTGTTGAGCTACAGAATCTTTTACCACTGTCCTAGCATCTACACACTTTCTGTATGCTGCCCCATTGCTGCTGATTCTTTTCTTCTTTTGTTCCATTGACAAATAAATTAAAAAACAAATTCAGAACCCATACATGGTAACCTAATACCCCCCTCTTTTGCTACACATAGAACATAGCTGAGCATGGCAAAGTTACATAAGGTCATTTTCTATTAAAACCCAGTTACTTAAAAAAGCACCAGTCATATGTAAAGTTCAAAATTCTGTTTGCTACAGCTTTGAGAGGCAATCCTCTTTGTGTTCTATAAAAGTGCTGTCAGGCATAATGTTGATAATCTGTTATCTGGCTGGGGATAAGTAGAAAACACTGTCTAAACCACAGGTTTGATCCTTGAAACAGGCAGGGAGCTCACTGTTTGCTCCTCCTCCCCCTGATCTCAGTTACTGCTAATGGGTCAAGATCACCATTAGTCCACATTCATTTAGGTAAACAATGTTCTCTTTTTTCTTTTCAGAAACGAGATTTGGTAACATAATGTTCTCATGAAAAGAATTTAATTTCCCACAGAGATGGATAACTGCATCCCTTTAAATTGTCAAAGAATGCCAAAAAGGGAAGATGAGAGTAATTGGAATAGGATAGGAGAATATTAAAATAAAAACTTGAAAATGCCCAGCAGGAAAGTCTACCTTAAAGGTCTAATCTAAATCACTGGAACCTTAATGTGGAGGGAAAAATCTATACTATAGATTTCACAGAGTAATGAACAGTATTCCCAGCTCTAAGGCATAGTTCAGATAAACAGTTTACATATTTGATTTTTGCTTCTTTCTCTTTAGGTACAGAATCAAGATGCAAGTTCCTGGCTCTAAGGTCTGATGATTGCTCTAAGACTTTCCAGTCTCTTGCATTTTATTACACCAGAATCACTGTGAAACAGGAAGTCACTACAGGTCAATCTATCCTAGAAGTAATCAGGAAAATAGAAACTTAATTTGTTAAGACTACTAAGGCTTTGGTTATTCCTTTTTCTAATTCTATGGAGTAAAAATGTAACATAACTGTCAAAACAATGAAAAGGCAAGACACAGACCAAGAGACATGTTTGTAAAAGATATATCAGATAACCAAAATATACAAAGAACTTTAAAAGTTAGACAAAAGAAAATAAATTCAATTAACAAATGGGCCAAAAAAGTTAGACAGACAGCTCAAAGATACTCATAGAGAATATGACCATATGAAAAGATTCTTCCTATCATTTCTCATGAAAGAATGCAAAACACCAATGAGGATGTCACTACACACACATGAGAAAGGCCAAAATCATCAACGTGAACAACACTAAAGGCTGCAGAGATGTATAGCAACAGGAACTCTCCTTTCTTGTTTGTGGACATGAAAAATTGAACCCCTACTGTGAAAGTCAGTTTGGCAGCTTCTCACCAAACTAAACACATACATACTGCATAACCCAGTAGTTGTGCTCTTTGATATTTTTTCAAAGGCGTTGAAAACGTAACTCCACACAAGAATCGGTACATGGAAGACTACAAGTCCTTTATTCACAATGCCAAAACTTAGATGCAGGTGAATGGATTAATAAATTGTGGCATATTCAGTGAAATATTACTCAGCACTCAAAAGAAATAAGCATGCCATGAAAAGACACAGAAGAAAAGAAAACACATAAAGTTAAAGAAAACAATTTGAGAAGCTTATTTACTGCATGCTTCCAACGACATGATATTTTGGAAAAGGAAGACTATGAAGACAGTAAGATAGATCAGTGGTTGCCAGGGAAAATGGAGCGGGGGGTGGGGGGAATGCAGATAAATAGGCGGAGAGCAAAGGATTTTTATGGAAGTGAAACTCTTCTTTCTTATATCATAATGACAGATATAGTTCACAATATATTTAAACTCTAATGTAAATTGTGGATAAATTATGATGATGGTGATGTAATTTGGGCTCATCAGGTGTGAAAAACGTACCTCTCTGATATGTTACACTACATTACGTTACATTAGTAACGGAGGAGGCTACTCAGGTATAGTGATGTGGAGTAGGAGTATGTGAGAACATCATTTTTGAAAAGATTTATTTATTTATAAGTCAGAGAGAGAGAGAGAGAGATAGCGAGACAGCAATTATTCTTACATATACTGGTCCACTCCCCAAATGCTTAAAATGGCTCAGTCTGGACCAAACCAAAGCCAGGAACCCAGATCTTCATCAGTGTCTCCCACATACATGGCAGCAACCCAAAAACTTAGACCATCATCTACCACCTTTCCAGGTGCATTAGAGGGAAGCTGGATCAGAGGCATAGGAACCAGGACTCAAAACCTGCATGCCAACTGGGATGCCAGTGTCCCAAATCGCAACTTAACACACTGTACTACAACACGTTGCCCATGCTACAAGTTCTGCTGATTCAGGCAGCGTCTGTTAAACTAGAAAGCATGCCCAAAACTCAGTTTGCAGATGTGAAACCGGAAAGTAAAGACAGCAGGCAGCTTTCCAAGAGAAAATAAAGGTAGAGATACTTAGCCTGGAAACTCTAAACTACGCTTAAACCTAGACCTATTGCTTTAATTACAACTAACCCCTTGTTCTGTGACCCATAAAATAGCTTCTTACAAGCAACCTTTCGAAGCAAGGCAGCGTTCAATACCAAGACTTTGAAAGAAAAGTGTTAATCCTGCACATCATACTTGTCCCTGTTTTCATGGGAAAATAAATTTCTTGTAT
Source organism: Oryctolagus cuniculus (assembly GCF_964237555.1). Lineage (NCBI taxonomy): Eukaryota > Metazoa > Chordata > Mammalia > Lagomorpha > Leporidae > Oryctolagus > Oryctolagus cuniculus. Next base: position 24,992,836 of record NC_091451.1, on the reverse strand, counting down.
GGGATCATTAAACTAATTTTGGTGGATGCAGGACACAAGGCACCGTAACCACAGAACCACATAATTTGAAGAGAACTGCACTGGAATACTGGAATACTCAAATATATTTGACTACAAGATAAAGAAATAACCATCCAAAGTTGTGATTTTGTTTGCATTTCCGCTTAGAAGACTCAATCCAGTAAGGAGCCTCTGTTTGTAGAGAACATAAGCTATCCAAGCCCTTTGACGGTCATAATGGCCTTCAGGAGGAGGCCTTTAAAGCTATAATAAATCCAATTTGGAAAAATATCTCTATTTTATTCATTGTTTTCACCAAAGCAATGCTAAACACACAGTAAGAACCTGTCTCCAGGTCTTATTAATAGTAATGATAACATAACAGATACCGGAGCATTTACCAAACAGCCACTACACAAAGCTAAGTGTTCTATTTACATTTCTATACTTTTATAAAAGAGAACTTATTTTTTTAGAACAGTTTTGGTTTCATAGGAAAGTTGAGTGTATGTTTTTTCACTTCCACCAGCACCTCTCTAAAAGAAGACACCATCAAATCTCTCTGGGGACTGCTTCAACAGGAAGAGCCACTTGCCTCTTTTCTCTCCATACATAAGTTAGATAATTTACCCCATTGCTTAAGATGATAGCAATGCTCACCTTCACAGTCACAATGGCTCCTGGCTCCTCCCTCCAGCTTTCCGGTCAGACCCCATCTACCAGCCCCATTTTACTCTTCTCACCCTCGCCTTTGCTGATTGCATCCAAACCATCCTCCCTTTTTAGGGGGAAAGGCTGGTTCTAGAGGGGAACCAAGGGTATTCTTTGCCCTAAGACTTTTGCATGAACAGTTTCTCTGACTTACACGTGCTCCTCTGGGCCTTGATCTCAGGTTTTTCCTGGATATTTTACACTTGAAGTATCTGCCGACTGTAATCTTTAGTCTATTCACTTTTATTCCAGCTCTGATCCCAAGCTGACACTTTGTACTCCTCTGTAACTTACTTGCTGCCTCTCTCCGGAGAGAACGCTAAGTGCAGCGTCTTATTCATCATGATGCACCCCCATCTGCAGAACACAATCTGAGAATCGTCAGAGCTCAGTAAAGTCTTTCTTAGTGAAAGAATGAATGATTTAAACTCTTACCACCATTCTGAAAAACGAATTTTATTTCCTCCCAAATTATGGAGCACAGTAAGATTAAGGAAAAAAAGGTCATTGAAGGTCACATATTTATTAAAATGGTGACAGATCCAGGATTCACCCCAGATCTGCCTGACTTTATCGTACATCTGCCCAGCAGACTGGCCAGGTTATCAATACAATGCACTTATACCTAGGAATTTTTGAAGCACTTTGGTTGCAAATTATGGACTAAGCCAACGGTAGGTTGAAACGTATTCCACCTAATCAGTAGTCAAAATCTGGGTCACTGTGGGGTCATGTTTCAGTGATACCATCAGAAACCAGTTCCTTTCAGCTTCGACTTCAGATTTAAGTATGTCAGCTTTGCCCACAGAACAGATATAAATACGGCAGCAACTGCTATGGAAGAGGCCAGAGAAAAACTCAGTAGGCCACTCTATGTTACATCTGAACATTTGCCCTTTGTATTTCTTAAAATCCATGAAAGCAATGGTTCCCGAGAATGGCTTCCCAGGAGAATCATTTCAGGAACTTTTAAATTTGGATGCATGGCTTCCTGCCTCATTTCAGCAAAATTAGCGTTTCTATGAGATGGGAGAGGGCACCAGAGTTTCTTTTTTCCGTTTTTCTTTGCTTTTGATTCTGTGGACGACTTCCAAGCACAGTAAGGATCAGGAACCACTAGAACAGAGATAAGCCACCCCTGGGGTTCCTCATCAGCAAAGCCCATGACATCATAAAGTTTTTGTGGCTTTGAAGAAATAGATAACCAGAATAATCTCAGGAGAATCACATCAGGAAGAACACTTATCTCTGTTTTATTCTTCTTTTTGTTCTCCAACTTCACAAGAGGTATCGCCAGCATTTACCTTTATGAATAAAAATTTACAGGTCTGACTCCTCCTCCTTACACACAAAAAACCCACAACCACATTTCAATCTCTATTAATTCCAATTTGCTGAAATTACTTAATCCTTTAATGAAAGTTATTGACTGAGGTGCTGGCGTTATGAAGTCTTACAAAGCTGTTCTCTCAAATAGTGTTGACATTGACTGTTAAGATTTTTGAGATCTCAAATGCTAGATCGATCTATAGACACACAATGGAGATTTCTTTTCAGAATGATCTTTATTCGTGATACTGTTTTACGCCCACTCTTCTGAGTATCCAGTAGTACCAGTGCCGGTCATGGAATCCCCTGGGAGTATCATTGTTTGGAAGGAATGAAAATACATTTACTGTTCAAAATAAAGGCTTTCCCTAACTCCTGGATCCAGAGCTCACTATCTGCTCCGAGGGCTCTTTAGAGGGATGTCTCTGTACTCCAGAATTTGGAGAAAATATAAATTAAGAAAAACTAAAAGGAGCAAGACATGATGAAAGATTAACTTTCAAAGGGAAATCAAAAATAAAAGAATGAGAGGCTGGCGCTGTGGCACAGTAGGCTAAGCCTCCGCCTGTGGCACCAGCATCCCACATGGGTGCCAGTTCAAGTCCCAGCTGCTCCTCTTTCAATCTAACTCTCTGATATGGCCTGGAAAAGCAGTGAAAGATGGCCCAAGCACTTGGGCACTGCACCCATGTTGGGGAGCCAGAGGAGGCTCCTGGCTTTGGATGGGCCCAGCTCCTGCTGCTGCAGCCATTTGGGGAGTGAACCAGCAGGTAGAAGACCTTTCTCTCTGTCTCTTTCTCTCTAACTCTACCTCTCAAATAAATAAATCAATCTTAGTGTGCTGTACACTAAGATTTAATGCTATAACTAGTACTCAAACAGTATTTTTCACTTTATGTTTCTGTGTGGGAGCAAACTGTTGAAATCTTAATGTATGCTAAACTGATCTTCTGTATATAAAGAGAATCGAAAATGAATCTTGATGTGAATGGAAGGGGAGAGGGAGTGGAAAAGGGGATGGTTGCGGGTGGGAGGGACATTATGGGGGGGAAGCCATTGTAATCCATAAGCTGTACTTTGGAAATTTATATTCATTAAATAAAAGTTAAAAAAATAAAAATAAATAAAACAAAAAAAATCAATCTTTAAAATAAAGGAGGAGAAAACATCAAAATAAATTAATAACATGCAACTGATTATGTTATCAAGCTATTAACTTTTGACAGAGCTTCCCACCAAAGTGCTGACAGATGTAAGGACAAGAATCATGATCAGGAATGAGATCCAGTTGCCTGTACCTTCAGGAAACTTCACTAATACAGACTTCATTCATGTGGACTAAAGAAAAATCCAAGTTAGTTTTGACTTGCAGTAGCTTCTGCTTTCTCAGACAAAACCATTTTGGAAGGGGAAGGAAGGCAATTTGAGTTTCCTCTATGTTTGGCTTCTAACTTGGAGATTGGACTCTCCATCAAGCAGAGAATAGGTCAGCTTCTCTCATGTGCCAGTGGAAACCATTCCAGATGAGCACAGAATTGTCCTCCCTGCTCCCATCTCTCCACAAGCGCTGTGAGACACGAGCCAGGAATATGCAGAACACAGCAGGGCACTGAACTCATCACTTTCCTGATCAGAAAGATGGACATTCTGTCACAGCTCAGCTTGCAATATGTGTGGTTATAACATTCCAAGTTTAATAAGAAAGCTTTTTCATTTCAGTGTTTGCTTTATGAAATTCATTGATATGGAAGGGAATAAAATAGTCTTTACGATTGATATCTTAAAACTAAACAGCACCATTTTCCAAGGATGGCATCGCTATGCGGTCACATGAGTACTTTACATTAGGACAGGTACAGGGGCCAGTCTCTTTGTCTGGGATCAGTGTAGACGCATGGAGACTGAGCTGAGACAGGACTCTGCCAAGCAGGAAGGTGTTGAGCCTGCCACATGCATTCTAGAATGCGCCATGTCCCCTTGTAAGACTCTCCTTTTAAGCACTTGTTTCACTTTCCACTGATGCTTTAAAGTAATCTATGATAGGCCATATTGAGAATGCTGCATAAAAAATAAATTACATTGTATTTTTATTATAATATATTCTGACTACATAACTTTATGTTGATACCATATGCATGACAAATTGAATTTGCTAATAGAAAAGGGAAAGATACCATCAAAGGGCACACAGAGGGAAACCCAGTATTTTACAAACAGCTTCTTGAGATGTCATTAATAAGAACCACCCACAGATTACATAGACAATGTAACTTAACACACCTGCCAACCTACAGCGTCAAGAACCTCACCACCACCTTCTATACCACATACTTAGCTTTCCTCTTTCATGAAAAAAAATTTATGTATTTGAGAGGCAGAGTGACAGGGAGAGACAAAAAGAGATCTTCCATTCACTGGTTCATTTCCCAAACAGTCACAACAGCCATGCCTGGGCAAAGCCAAATCCAGGAGCCTACAACTCCCCCATGATCTCCCGCATGGGTGGCAGGGGCTCGAGTGCTTGGGCCAGCATCTGCTGCATTCCCAGGCACATACACAGGGAGCTGGATGCATGAGAAACCAGGACTTGAATTGACACAATGACGTGGATGCTCCGCTTACAAGCGGCTTCAACTGCTGTGCCACAACACCAACCGAGCTTTCTTTTTGTAAGCTGACTTGAGGTTTGAAAAGAATAGAGAAAAACTAAAGTGAGAAGAACAGGGTAGCCATGAGAGAATACTCCTGGAGTATCCATTTAAAAGCACAACACCTGGTAGTGAATGCAAAATTACACTGAAAACCTGAAAAAACACATAATTTTCACATGAACTTAATAAGCTAAATACTCAAATAACAAGAAAAGTTTTCAAAAGAAAAAAAATAAGCTAAATTGCAAAATCATGGAATGAAATTAATCTAGTCCAATGCTCTTCAAAGTGTGTTCTACAGAAGTTTAATTTCTCAAGATATTCCTTAAAAAAAAAAAAAAGAACTTCCTGGGCCAGCATTGTGGCACAGCAGGTAAAGCCCTGGCTTCCGACACTGGCATCCTATATCTGCACTGGTTTAACTACCAGATGCTCCCTTAATGATCCAGCTCCCTGCTAATGCACCTGGAAAAGCAGCAGAAGACAGCTCAAGTACTTGGGTCTCTGCACTCACATGGGAGACCCAAAAGAAGCTCCTGGCTTCAGACTGGCCTAGGTCTGGCCATCACAACCATTTGGAAGATGGAAGATCTCTCTGTTTCTCCCTCTTTCTCTGTAACTCTGCCTTTCAAACAAATAGATAAATATTTTTTTAAAAAAATTAATTTCCAACGTCAAATAAATTTGGGAGATATCGATGACAATATGTTCCTTTGGAGATATATGATATGAATGAGTTTTTTTCTTCAAGGCTCTGAGAAGACCTGCAGTAAAAAGACCTACTTAATTTTTTTAAATGCTATTTATTTATTTGAACAGCAGAGCAAGAGAGACATAGAGAGATTGTCCATCCACTTGTTCACTCCCCAAATGCCCACAACAGCTGGAGCTGTGCCAGACTGAAGCCAGAAGCCAGGAATTCCATCTGGGTGACAGGAACCCAAGAATTTGAGCCATTACTCACTGCCTCCCATTGTATGCATTAGCAGAAAACTGGAAAGGAAGCCAAGACAGGACTCAAACTTCAATATGTGGTACTTCAATGTAGCTGGCAGGCATGCCAAATGACAGCTTAACCCGCTGAACCACACAGGTTCTAACTCAGCTTTTTTTTTTTTTTTTTAATTTGTTCATTTTTATTTGAAAGGCAGAGTTACAGACTGAGAGAAAGGGAGAGACATAGAGAGAGAAAGAGCTTCCATCTGCTGATTCACTCCCCAAATGACCACAACATCTGGAACTAGGCTGGTCCAAAGGCAGGAGCCAAGAGCTTCTTCAGGGTCTCCCACATGGGTGCAGGGGCCCAAGAACTTATGCTATTCTCTGCTGCTTTCCCAGGTACATTATCAGGGAGCTGGGCTGAAGTGGAGCAGCCAGCACTTAAATTAGTGCCCTTATGAGATGCTGGCACCACAGGCAATATCTTTACCCTCTATGCCACAGCACTGGTCCTGCTTACCTCTGTTTAATCTAGCATTGTTCACACTCACTTGACCATAAAACTCTTTGTTTGTGTGACTGTTTTTGTTTTTGTTTTTGAGGGACATATGGAAAGCCAGGTAACCTGGCCATGGTATCCATACTGTGAGAAGCACCTGGTCTCATTTAAAACAGGTACAAAATCTAGCAACTTATAGTCCCAGTTGCCTGCAAAGGACTTCTTAGGAGCAGATGGCAACAGAGAAGCAGAGGCAGTGGTTGGGACTTTTGGAGAGCCTTCTCATCTCTGTTTTCATAACACCTCCATCCATCTTCCCTGTCCCTTTTCCCCAGGCAAGTTAATGGATTAACCTAAGAACAGAGAGTATCAGAGGCCAAAACTTAGCGCTTGAGAATACATTGTAGCTTCATATGTACAGAAGAATAAATCATTTCACAGGCATTGGCCAATGAAGCCAAGAAAGAAAAATCACAGACAGGGGGATTTGTCCTTTCGCTGGTTATTACCCTTAGCAGGTGGCAGAAATGCCAACAGTAAAAATTGCACTTTGGCAACTAAAGCTGCAGCCCAAATACAATGACGGTCACAAGGGCTCTGTCTCGGTTCCCTGGCTGCTGAGATTCAACATTAGCATCCACATCATGCCAGAAAAATTATTGTTCTTGCTCCCTTTGCCACAAATCCCTCAACACGCACAGGAAGTTGCCCTTTAAGCAAAGATTGGAGAAACTATGGGGGGAAAAAGCAAACAAAAGGTGAAAGAAAAATATCAGAAATAACAGCAACTAAAACACAACAAAATTTGTTTCTTGACAAATCCAGCTTCAAGAGTTTTAATGCCTAATGCTCAGTGTAATACCAATGCAAATTACACTGTTGGTTTAACAGGGCAGAAGGTGGGGCTAGTCTTTACTGCTAACATCTTTAACAGGGGTTTGTCTAACGGGATTATTTTGATAAGAGTTCACAAATATGTTGTTTACAGGATGTGGAATGTCTTTGCACGTGATGAAGGCAAGGGTTATAAAATTTTCGGGAAAAGCCACTGTACTTCATCTATTACAAAAAGCACTCTGGCATGGGAATGTAGCTTAGCTGATATGATGCAAACATCTCACATTGGAGTGCCTATTTTCCATTCCCGGCACTGGCTGTTAACTCCATCTTCCCATCGATGCGGAGTCTGGAAGGCAGTGATGATGGCTCAAGAAACTGGGATCCCGTCACCCACATGCAAGACCTAAACTGAGTTCCTGGTTCTGGCTGTAGTCTTGCCCAACCCCATTTGTTGTGGACATTTGGATTGTGAGTCAGTTGATGGGAGCTTTCTCTCTCCCTCTGCCACTCAAATGCATAAAAAGTGGGCAAAACTATCAATACATAAAGATTACAGAGGTGATATGGCATAATGCTTAAGAGGACAAGTTTTGGGGCTTGTGCTGTGGCGTAGCGGGTCAGCTACACCTGCAGTGCCAGCAACCCATATGGGTACCTTTTCAAGTTCTGGTTGTTCTACTTCAGATCCAGCTCTCTGCTATGGCTTGGGAAAGCAGTGGAAGATGGCCCAAGGGCTTGGGGCCCCACACCCAGGTGGGAGACCTGAAAGAAGCTCCAGGCTCCTGGCTTCAGATAGGGACAGCTCTGGCGATTGCAGTCATTCGAGGAGTGAACCAGCGAATGAAAAATCTATCAATCTGACTCTCTCTGCCTCTGCCTCTCTGTAACTCTGCCTTTCAAATAATAAAATGAATCTTTAAAAATTAATACATAAAATGCTTTCCATTAAAAAAATGAGGACAGGTTTTGAAATCAGATGTAACGAGATTCAAATATGAATTTTACCATGAAAGACACTGAAACCTCAAAGTACTCAATTTTGGGGGTCTCCTGTTCTCTCATTGATAACATGGAACAACAGTAATTCACTTCCCTGTGTTGTCAGATTTAAACCACATGAGGTGAACAAAGATCAGTGCCAACACAGAGCAGACATGTAGTAAGTAGTGACTGCATTTATGAACATTGCCATTATCTTAGAGTTGGAATGAGGCAGTGGTTCTTTTTTTTTAACTCCAGCAAGCATTTTTAATGGATTTTTAAAAGATTTTTATTTATTTATTTATTTGAGAGGTAGAGTTACACAGAGGGAGAGAGAAAGAGAAAGAGAGAGAGAAAGAGAGAGAGAGAGAGAGAGAGAGAGGTCTTCCATTCGCTGGTTCACTCCCCCAGATGGCCGCAATGGCCAGAGCTAGACTGAGCCTGGAGCCAGGAGCTTCTTCCAGGTCTCCCAAGCAGGTGCAGGAGCCCAAGGACTTGGGCCATCTTCTACTGCTTTCCCAGGCCATAGCAGAGAGCTGGATCAGAAGAGGAGCAGCCGGGATTAGAACCAGCAACCATATGGGATGCCGGCACTTCAGGCCAGGGCTTTAATCTGCTGTGCCACAGCACTGGCCCTGTAACTCTATCTTTCAAATAAAATAAATAAAATTTTTAAAAAGAAAAAATAAGGTCATTCACAGTAAACAGGAGGCCAGGATACAAATCTAGGTTATTTGTTTATGATGCCTCAACCCTTTACCAATTCGTATGGGAAGATTAACTTATTTATCCAAATACATGAAAACATCTACTGTATAACAGAAACTGGAGACTACATTTTCTACTTAATTTTATTATGGCAGTATGGAGGTGGGTAAGGAGGCAATCAGAGCAAGTGACAAAGACAGCCAACCAGTAACATTTAAAACAAGAAAGGACACTTTCAAGAGCCCTGCGCATCTCCAAACTTGACAGGGCTTACCAGCCCAGTAAGGTACACCATGATCCCACCAAATGACCTAAAGCTACTAGAACCTTCTATAGCAAGGGACTGGTTCTATATCTTCTACTGGATAACCAAGTAAACCAAAGCAAATCAATTAGGAAGTGAAAGCAGAAGTAACTTTGACTATTGTCTTGGCTGGGTATGTGAAAAATCAGGAATGTTTATTTTAACTTAGGAAGTTTACATGCTACCTTGCAGGGGCTCTGTGAAGACACGGGCTTCCCAGAGAAGCAAGCAGACCCTCTTCCTAATGGAACAAATAACATTTCATGAATCAAGGCCAGTTAAGTCCCTACTAAAATAATTTCTAGTGCCCTCTCTCAGCAGTTCAGTAGATTCAAACAAGAGAGAACTAGTCACACAGATTCCCAATGATGTTCAAAGGAGTAATCCAGAAAACATAAGAAAACTCAGTTGGCTTTCTTAATTGGAAAGACTTTGATTATCTTGTTCACTTGTTCCACATTTTTAAAAACTGCTTCCCATAGGCCGGCCAATGTGTAAGTGCTAAGAATACCATAGGGGACCACATAGGATCCATACTTGTCCTAATGAAACCAGCATGTTCTTCCAATTAAGATGTTCAATGTGAATTCTTATGCACTTGCTTTCAAAGTATTATCTCTGAGAACATTATTTATTAGGTAAAATAATCTCAAGAGAAGTTGGCATGAGGACTTCAATAGCTCTGCTAAAGCTTTGCCCATGGAAGATAAGGACGGGGACACTGATTGTGGAGGCCACCCTCAGGTTGTGCCTGGTGTAAGATGACCAGTTTAAGAAGGATATCTCAACTCCTGGAAGCATATGCTATCATGGGAAGACAGGCAATAAAGTAATAATAATAGAAGAAGAAGATAGTAAGTAATAATAACAACAGTGTGAAAGCCATGGGGAAAAACAGTAAGAGTACTGGGAAAGATGCTGGGGAGACTATTTTAGCCAAAGTAGAAGAATAAGGTATCCCTAAAGGTAATGCTTGAACAGAGACCTTGGCGATTTATATGACATAGGGAATCAGAGCCTCTCAAATACAAGGAGTTTTACTTTGGCTTAGAGAATTCCTAACACTTCACCCCACGTGACTTTTGGAGAAAACACCCTGGTAACTCCATAGCAGTGTATTACACATAGACTGGAATGGATCCTTGATGCCCTTTCTGACAAAACAGATAATTGGACATCCCAATTGTTGATAGACTGTAAGACAACTACTTAAAAGGAACTCAGGGACTATTAATTGGAAATTTCTTACTCTAAAAACTTCTCATAAAACTATTCTTATATTTATTGTTAGTGGGAATACAAATTTGCAGGAAACAAAATGTGTGGAAAATTAAAAATCTGTGGAAAATAAAAAATGTATATATGTATACTTAACACTATCAATTACACTTGTGTGAAAATCTATTCTAAGGATATAACTACAAATATTTTACATGCCGTAGCTATAGTTACAATGATTACAATGTTGTTTATAGTAGAAAAATTGGAAAATAATTGTTATGTTCAATAAAATTGAGTTAATCAGTTAAATTGTACTATTTCACATAATATGGTTAAAATACTTGAAGTACCACTCAGAGTTAAAGCTTATTGAATGTCAAATGTTATGATGAATGTTACCAGTATTCCCTCATATAAAATCAACTTTTAAATCAATATTAATTGATTAAGAAAGAAGTTTTGGGGGCAGAGGGATGAAGAACTCTTGGCTGAAAAATCATTGCTACAGACATTGATGTTCTCAGTGTGAGATGTTGAGTTGAGCCCTTTTGGCTAAGACAAAATTGGGGCACTGAAATTCTTGACCTTGCTTTAGAAAACATGAATCTTAGTGGCACAGCATCTAATGAGCAAATTCTCATTCTTTCATTCTACCTCACATGTCCATTTCCATAAACCCAGAAAGTGTTCTGGATGGGATTAGGTAACCTCAACGGATTCATCGTCCTAGGAAGCAATTCCCCCTCCCCACTGGAGAGTTACTTTCGCTGCCATGAGTGTTTAAGTTCTGCTTTGTTGTGTGGTTTCCAGTTCTTACAGAGTTTTGCAGTTTAATTAATTCACATGGCACCTTTTGGGATGGACTCAAACAGTCTCTCCTTCTACGAAAATGATAACCTGTTTCTTCCAAAGTATGGAGTCATCACTTAGTTGCCTCTTTTTTTATGTCCTATAACTCATGTTTCCTCATCTGTAATAACAGAGGTCAAATAGTTCAAATAGTTCATGAAAAATGAACTATCCAAAACCATGTACTATCCAAAACCCATGCACTGGTTTAAAAAATTTTTATAACAAAGTAAACTTTTAATTCTATTTTTCCAGATACTTTTAAGTATCCTCATTTTGGAATATTAATATTGCCTAAATCACTAATTAAGAATATTAAATGCATCTATATGCTTTTAAAGTTTTCATTTATTTAATTTTATTTGAAGGACAGAGAGACAGAGATCTTCCGTCCATTATTTACTTCCCAAATGTCCACAATAGCTGGGGCTGGGCCAGGCCACAGCTGGTAGCCTAGAACTCATTCTGGGTCTTCCACATGGAGGACAAAGACCTGAGTACATCACCTGCTGTGTCTCAGTGATGTGTATTACCAGGACTGGATGAGACGCGGAGGTGGAACTCAATCCCACACACTCTAAAATGGGACTGTGGGTATTCCAAGCAGCATCTTAACCACTGCACCAAATACCCTCCCTAAAAGCATCAGTATGTTTAAAGTTTATGGAACAGACTTAAAAACGTTTGTTGAATAACATTGAAAATCATTCTCATTAAAAAACCTCAATCATCTTCTCAACATTATACCTTCACACCTGAATTATCATATAGGAGTCACAGGAATCCTGTTTTCCTTGCTGCTTAAAATTCCTCTCTCTATCCTCTCATTCTCTTCAACCTGGAGGTATTTCTACATGTTCTTAGAAGAATGAAATGAAGAGAACTTCACGGCGGGGCAGGGGGGTAGGGTGGCAGGCATTTGACTAAATGGCTAAGATGCCCACATCCCATATTCATGGACCTGAGTTCAATTCTTGGCTGCAACTTCTTTGTTTTTTTTTTTTTTTAAAAGATTTATTTTATTTTATTTGAAAGAGTTACAGAAAGATGCAGAGCCAGAGAGAGGTCTTCCATTCTGCTGGTTCACTCCCCAGATGACTGCAATGGCTAGAGCTGAGCTGATCCGAAGACAGGAGCCAGGAGCTTCTTCCAGGTCTCCCATGTGGTTAGAAGGGCCCAAGGACTTGGGCCGTCTTTTACTGCTATCCCAGGCCAGCAGAGAGCTGGAGTGGAACTAGAGCAGCCAGGACTTGAACCGGCACCTGTATGGGATGCCAGTGCTATAGGCTGTGGCGTTAACCTGCTGCTCCACAGCGCCGGCCCCAGCTCCAACTTCTGATTCCAGTTTACTGGAATGCACAAATTCACGGCTTAAGAAGGTGAGTCCCTTCTACTCATAGGACAACTCAGGTTGAGTTCCCAGCTCTTGCCTTTGCTCCAGTCCAGTCCCGGTCATTCCAGGTATTTGCGGAGTGAACCAATGAATGAGAACACTCTCTGTCCCTCTGCTTGTCAATGAATGAATTAATTAAATAAAGATAAGTTTACTGTGGTACAAAGGCATTTTGAAATCCATGCAATTTTTTCATAAAAAGTTCACAGAAAACTATGCATGATTTTCAAAATATTTTGCATCACAATAAACTCATTTTTTTTTTTTTTTTTTTTTTGGACAGGCAGAGTAGACAGTGAGAGAGAGAGAGAGAGAGAAAGGTCTTCCTTTGCCGTTGGTTCACCCTCCAATGGCCGCCGCGGCCGGTGCGCTGCAGCCGACGCACTGCGCTGATCCAATGGCAGGAGCCAGGTACTTATCCTGGTCTCCCATGGGGTGCAGGGCCCAAGCACTTGGGCCATCCTCCACTGCACTCCTGGGCCACAGCAGAGAGCTGGCCTGGAAGAGGGGCAACCGGGACAGAATCCAGCGCCCCGACTGGGACTAGAATCCGGTGTGCTGGCGCCGCAAGGTGGAGGATTAGCCTAGTGAGCCGCGGCGCCAGCAATAAACTGATCTTTTTAAACTCTATTCTAACAACTTTCTGACATACCCTTATACACAAATCCACACACCTAAGAGCTCCTAAATACAACGGTGAAAAGTTTCCCTCTGTATATGGAGCAATCCTATGAGACACTGGTTCATTTTAGGCAGGGTCTTTTGTGGATAATAGTTGCAGGTAGGGACAGGGTTCATACATGAAAGAAATCAAGACAGGAAACAGAGGGGGAAGTTTGTATAGCGATTCTCTTTAGCCACTTGCTGTCCTCCAGAGTGGCCTCCTAATTGATATTCCCAACTTCAGCTCCATCCTCTCAATGCCCTCGTTTTGAACTCTGCTGCAAAGACTCCACTCTCATACCAAAAAAGTTAGTATGTGATCCTCAAAACAGCCTCATTTTCTTCTGCAACATGTGTTCCTCTTCCTTCAGTCCCTTTGATCGTCTTAGGTCCTAAATTTTCAGATATGTGCCCTTGTATTGGCTCTACCATCTACACAAATGATTCTCAAACAGAAGTCTGAGGACTGGGAACCTCTGCGTCACCTGCAGTGGGTCAGTTCACTTAGATTTCCGAGATCCATTCCAGACCTACTGAATCTGAATCCAGTACTTAAGAAATTACATTTAGCGAGGAAGTCCAGATGAGAGCCGGAACCTAAGGAACGGACAGACAGATGCACACAGGAAGGAGACCAGCAGGTGACTGCCTGTGATATTGGTAGGTGAAAATGTCTTCAAAACCTCAGAGGCTGTCGTGAGGCTACACAAAGACAGAAGGGCCAAGAAGTGGCTGCGCAGGGCTGGTTTCTGCAGACACGTCCCTGCTGGAAACGGAGAGGGTTACACACAGGTCAATGGCTGTAACACTGTCTGCTAACAACATGCTGGAGAGAAAGAGAGTATTCAGGTTTTTTTTTTCCTTTTCTACTAAAACTCTGAATGAATATAACAGCAGAAATGAATACTGCAACTTATGCATTATCCTCCTGCTTTCTGTGCATCGTGTTGTCTTTCTAATTAAGTAATGGAGCTATCAACTTTGTCTAATGCTGGTAAGTATGCCCACTAAATATACTGAAAAATCAAATGTTTTACAATGCTCAGAAAAATACCCAAATTCATCATACTAGATAAAGGTAGTTTTAGCCCAGAAAGCAACAATAGGATGTTCATGATATTAACTCATTAGAAAGGGGTTTGTAAAGTTACAGTTTCTACAGAGGTAGAAAATAGTTACCAGTACTTGGGCCTCTGCCTGGGCTGACCTTTCAACTTGCACATTTCAGCTCCTGGGCTCCTCACTACCACTCTGTGAGGTCAGTACTAGGTACATGTGCTGTTTCCATCACAGTCCTGGGAGGGGAAGCATCCTTGTCACTGTCACACAGTTAGTGGCAGATGCAGACCTTGAATCCAGGTGTTCTGATTCTAGAGCCTCCAGGGTCACCCTTGTCATCTAGAGAATAGGATACACTGTCTGCCTCCAAAGCCCATGGTGAGGATTAATACATGTATATCCCTTTAGATGGTATCTGGTGTGCTAAGCAGCACGCATCACCACCATCATCATTATTAATTGCTAAGGACCAGTGTAACTGGGTCCAATGTAATTGTAATAAATTATATTACATTAATTGCAGTGACTATTTACTTTTTTTTAAAGATTTATTTTTATTTATGTGAAAGTCAGAGCTACACACAGAGAGAGGAGAGGCAGAGAGAGAGAGAGAGAGAGAGAGAGGTCTTCCATCCAGTGGTCCACTCCCCAATTGGCTGCAACGGCCGGAGCTTTGCCAATCCGAAGCCAGGAGCCAGGAGCTTCCTCTGGTTCTCCTAGGTGGGTGCAGGTCCCAAGGACTTGGGCCATCCTCTGCTGCTTTCCCAGGCCACAACAGAGAGCTGGATCAGAAGAGGAGCAGCCAGGACTAGAACCGGCACCCATATGGGATGCCGGAGCTTCAGGCCAGGGCATTAACCCGCTGCGCCACAGCGACAGCCCCCTGCAGTGACTATTTACTTAAAGTCACATTCCATTGAGCAATGATATAGCAAAACATGGAGAGAAAAAATGAATGCCTTTTATGAAGGCTGAATATCATATATCTCTGCGTATTCTTTCAGACCATCTATTATACCCATCTGGGATGCTTACCAAAAATAGACTCCAAGAATGCTACTGGAGACCTTCTTCATGAGGTCCCCAAATTTGTATATCCAGTAAGGGCCTTAAGCAAATCTTCCAAGCACTAACATCTGATACTGCTTGATACAGATGCAAATTAACTAAGAATATTAAATTAGAAAAATTAAATGCAGAAACATGGAAAAAAGTCAGTTTTCAGACAACTGACATTTTTCTGCATGTATATATTAAACATTTTAATGCATATATATATATATATATATATAAAATCCTTTCAGGAGGTAGTATTTCTGGATTTCTGCCATAAGACTGAGTGATTTCTGACTTGATAAAGCTTGTCTTTATAATATAATTAAATAATTTCCATATTCTTACACTCTATTAAGATTGGATTCATCCAAGCAACAAAAATACAGAAATAACGGTGATGGATGATAGCGAATAAAGATGGATGATAATGATAATTATGAAGTGCTTGATATTTTAAATCAAAATTATACAGTCCTATTTTCACTAGCTTTGTACTAAACTGTGGTGACAAGAGTGACTAACAAACTTTTAAAACAGCAATCACAGTAAGTCCGCTTCAGCTGTTCTTTTCAGGAAACACTCCTGTCTATCTTTTTTTTTTCGACAGGCAGAGTGGACAGTGAGAGAGAGAAACAGAGAGAAAGGTCTTCCTTTGCCGTTGGTTCACCCTCCAATGGCCGCTGCGGCCAGCGCGTTGCGGCTGGCGCACCGCGCTGATCCGATGGCAGGAGCCAGGTACTTCTCCTGGTCTCCCATGGGGTGCAGGGCCCAAGCACTTGGGCCATCCTCCACTGCACTCCCGGGCCACAGCAGAGAGCTGGCCTGGAAGAGGGGCAACCGGGACAGAATCCGGCGCCCCAACTTGGACTAGAACCCAGTGTGCCGACGCCGCAAGGTGGAGGATTAGCCTAGTGAGCCGCGGCGCCGGCCAACTCCTGTCCATCTTGAGTCCACTTTGCTGGTGTCTCTATGGTAAGTCTCTCTAACTCAAAGATTACAGCTTTCAAGCAGGCACTGTAGCTCAGCAGGTTAAGGCACCGTTTGCAAGACTGTATTCAATATTGAGCCATGTCCATTATCGGAGTGTTGTTTCAGCTACTCTGCTTCTGATCCAGCTTTCTTCTTATGTGCCTACGAAGCTAGCAGCAGATGGCACAAGTGCTTGGACCCTTTCACATACATGAGAGACCACTTTGGAGTTCCTGACTCCTGGCTTCAGCCTAGCTTAGAACTGGCTATTGCAGCCATTGGGGGAGTGAACCAGAGGATGGAAGATAGTTCTTTCTCTCCTCCACCCTCCTCTTTCTCTGTCACTCTGCCTTTCAAACAGTAAACAAATAGTTTTGTTAAAAGGATGACTTTACTTAAAAATATTAAAAATAAACATTTAAAATCACTGAAAAATAAAAACTTCCTGATAAGCAAATTGAATAAAACAGCACAAAACAGAGCCACTATAAAAATAATCTTCGAACCTACAGAGTGTTTGATTTTCAAGTATGAAGAAGAGGCTAAGGAAAAGTTATTATTGATTAAAATTACATATCTTAACTGCTTGTGCATTATCTACCTGGCTAATCCCACATCACCAAATCAATGAGAGTCAAGTGTCAAGGAAGAAAACTTTCCAACTTTTGAAGCATAAGAAGAATCACTGCTGACACAATGTACAAGGGATAAATATTTACTAAACACAAAGGGAAACCTCAGTCAGCAGTGCTGTTCAAAGAGAGGAATCTGACACCACCTGCCAGAGGACTGCCAGAAGGAAGCAAGCAGTGAAACAGAACACGATGCTGTGTGTGCATCTATACCAAGTCTCAGCTGTGTCATGTTTTGAGAACCTTCCAAAAAACTGTGCTTTCTAAGGAGACAGCCAGAAAGGAACCTGGATGCAAGCCCTCATTTCCTTCCCTTGCATCAGTATCACCACCTGTGCCAGGAGAAGAAAACAGGCAGGGCACATTCAGGGTGCTTTTCTTCAATATCCACTCAACAGATGCTGGGTTGCTGCCGACAACCACTAGAGGTAGCCACAAGAAATGTGTCTGCAAATCTGTAATTGATGATGACTTTAATATGAAAATGAGCATATTCAGACACTTGTCCTCACAAATAAGAGCAGACAGCCAAATACTAAACAAGTCCAGTTCTCTGATGCCAAGATTCTGATACTTATTTCTCTGGGCAGGCAAGTGGTTCTTTTCATATCCAACTCTTAGCTGGATGCCACATATAGTGACAAAAAATGGGTACTTTGTGTGTTTATTTTTCTACCTGAACCTTGGAATTTCTCACAAACTCCATCATTTTCCTTGGTCATTGTTGCCACAGAAAGCCCAGAGGTAAAAAAAGACAAAGGGCAAACAGATTTGGAAAGAATTACTGGTCCTCCACTCCAGGAGCAGGTAAAAGAAGTTTCACAGTTCTAAATGTAACAGAAATTATCACCTCTCCTTTTTCAAATAATATCAGCTCCTGATAGGAGGCCCCTGTAAGGAAAACCATTTTTCTTTCTATGGATCTTTTTATCACATGTTAATGCTGCCAGGCTTACTAGTGAGTCGAAGTAGTAGTGGAGAGGGGCCATCACAGCACCATGCTGGACATTTCTTACACTGGCTCCCAAGAGCCATTGGATTAGATGTATTGCTTCCTAGCTCTGCCTTCCTTGAAGCCATAATGGCAGTTTGATCAGATTGGATGGAAGTGTTTACACCATAGAAATCAAGCATATGCTATAAACCAGAGCTTCTCCCACAGAAAGCCAATTGTTAAATGAATACTGATCAACACTGGTCACTATAAGGTCTTCTTTGCTATGTACCTGCAAACACAATTGAGCATCTTCTATCACTAAGCAAATGTAATCCCTACAGCTACCTTTCAAAAGGGGCATGGTGCTAATGGATTGCCCTGCTAGACAAGGAGACCCAAGTTCAGTGACTAGGTTATCTTACTGTTGCAAGCTTTTAAGACGTATTTTGAATATAAAATCAATGTCCATATCATTGCACAATGCTGTTTCCAAAGCTAATGGGTTACTAGGTCCTAGAGGAAAATACTGTCCTGGGAAAACTTGATATATATTTCAGCTGACAATTAATGTGCTAACTAGGAAAGAAGTTGCCAGTGTTCGTGAGAAGTCATGGGGCTGGAGGTGGGGAATGTGGGAGGGTTTTCTGCAGGGATACACATTTCTGTACTACCCAAATTTGGCTGTCCATCACCTGCATGAAGACACAAAAAGCAGGGCCAGCGCTGTGGGGCAGTGGGTTAAAGCTGCTGCCTGCAGCGCCAGGATCCATATGGGTGCCAGTTCTAGTCCTGGCTGCTCCTCTTCCGATCCAGCTCTCTGATATGGCCTGGGAAAGCAGTGGAAGATGGCCCAAGTCCTTGGGCCCCTGCACCCACATAGGAGACCCGGAATAAGCTCCTGGCTCCTGAATTCGGATTGGCTCAACTCTAGCCATTGCAGTCATTTGGGGAGTGAACCAGCAGAATGGAAGACCCCCCCCCCCCGGCTCTACCTCTGTAACTCTGTCTTTCAAATAAATAAAATAATTCTTTAAAAAAAAAAACACAGAAAGCAAGCTGATCTGGTCTATTGATGTCACGAAACTTGGAAGGATATGGTATATTTGTTATTGGGTATATTTGTGAGAACTGTAATATTCTTTTGGGAACAGTGGGTTTTATAAACTTGCATAAATAATGCAAGTGTCATATGCATAGTTGAAGGAAAGAACGATAATAAAAAAGAGATTAAAGAAAAGAGACTTCTGGAGGAGTATGTAGAGAGACTGTTATATAGAAGAGACTCAGTCTTCTGCCAGGGAGTACAATGTAGCCAACAAAGGAAAGAAATGGGAAGATTCCACTTAAGCAGGAGTAGAATTTTGCAGTAAATGTTGGTGTACACTGTAACCCTTAAATTACTTGAGGAGAGTCTGGAAGGCCTGTCTCATGGAATAATGGTTAGGGGAATAGGGTTTGGACCCAGGTTCAAACCCTAGCTATGTTGCTTACTAAATATATGGCTTTTGGCAATTTTGCTAAGAGTTTTGGAGTGTGGATAATCATTCCTCTTACTTTAATGAATTTTATAACTATTAGAAGAAATAATGCATACAGTGATAAGGAAAGCCCTGAAATAGAGTTTAGAAAAATGTCAGTGCTATATGAAGATTTGTTCTTATTACACGGTCAAGAAAATTCTTAGTTTTGTCATAAATCACAAGCTTTATCAACTTTCATAATTTTTAATTTTGTGTTTACTTAATTACCCCCTGTAACACAGTGCCAAAGTCTTTGGTGGACTAAAACAAAATTTTGATTAATTAATATCCATAGTCTTTCAGTAATGTTTAATTAGACTGTCATGAAAAATGATGGCATGAATTCTAGAGAAAGGAAACAGAAGCAAAAGGCCAATTTCTGACCATGTCAGAGCTTTTCACACCTCTGAGAATTTTTGAAACTATTAAATGAAATATAATATCCTTACAAAACAGCCCAACAGACTTGCCTTGACTTTTAAAGATAATATTGCTGATTTTGTGTAGTGGTACAGATTTTTTTGATCTTTGCTTTCATTCAAACATGAATTGAGTTGGTATATGCCAGACATTAAGAATAAAAGATAAAAGCTTCTTTTCTTTCCTTTGCCTACAAGTTTTGTTTCTTTGAAAGATTTACTATGAGCCTGTTAGTTTTGATAAGTACTCTCAGGATACAAAAGATGCACAGAGAGTTGTTTCCAAAAGAGTCATCACCATTTCATTCTTGAATTTCTACCTAACAAGCAAACTTGACTCCAGTATTGTTCACTGGTACAAAACAATTTCAATATAAATTTTATCCAGAGCCTAGGAGCTGTGTTTTATTCAGCCTTAGCCATTGTCCTAAGAAGAAATTCCTATAAAGAAAGGATAAACTTGTAGGTATTATTTAGCCTGAAGAATAGAAAACGGGAGGTGGGGGTGGGGGGTAGAGTGAATAATGAGTAATACCTATTTCAAAAATATGAAGGATTATTACATGAGAGATAGTTGCCATATGTTCTTCATATCCCCTGAGGATAAACAAAGCAAAGGAGAAAAAAATACAGCTCAAATGAGAGCAACAGGGAATTTGGATAATGATTTTAAAAAGGACTCCTGAGTAACAAGTGCCATTGAGTAATAGAATAGGTTAGCAGGCGACAGTGTGAAATCTCTCTCTAGAAGTGTGAGTTGGGCTACATTGTTTTCCAATTTGTTTCACCACCTGTTTTGCTACTTGTATTAATAAAGGAAGAATAAGAAAACGCTATCTAAGTCCTTCCCTGGTATAAAGCACCACAAACATAAGATCACAATGGAAGATATTTTGGTTTTCTCCTATCCATCATTCAAGGTACTCTCCATTTTCTTCTCTTTCTTTCAAGATATCCCAGCTAGCCTTTGAGTTCCAGATGCCTCTTTGGTTCTGAGACATTCCCTGTTCCACAATGTCTTGTTTTGCAGTTCTTTTAACTCCCTGTTCCTCCTTTAATGATTCCTTACTCTTATTACACACTCATCATGGACATGCCAAACTCTGTACACACTTCACTTTCATAAAAGCATTATCCCTTTTAATGGATGTGAGCATCATAGGTAGGTGGCTAACTCACAAATCCACAACTTGTGCTTAGCACTCTCACCCAAACTCTAATTAAGGATCTCCTATTGACTCCTGGTATCTTTGCTTGGCTTTCTCATGGTCTTCAAAACTCAAAACTACCATAATTCAAAGCTGTTGCCTCTAACTCTTAGCCTTGGCTTCCTAAATATTTTTCACTGATATCTTCCTTCTCTTTACATACATGGACTCAAAATTTACTATATATCCTTCTCTGTGTGTAGACAACTCCCTATCCCCATTCCATTCACTTAAATAAGTGGTTTCTCCATTCCTTCATTATTACATTGCTCTCATGTTTCTTTCCTATGGTTCTCTTGAATGGTTTACAAACACATATTGAATAGAGCCATGTTTTCTACTCCAGCATTCAGGACTTCTCACAAGCTGGCCCTAAATCACAAACCCTTGGTTATTTGACCTTTGAAATCTGTATACTGGAGCCAAACTTATCTGCTACCATACCGGAACAGCTTTGCCTTTGACAATCTGCTCCAGCTCAGCCTCAAGTATGATTTGCTGATTCTTAGCTGGTACCACCCAAAATCAAGTTCAAAGCCATGTTCCTTTAACCACCCCAATGAACAGCAATCATCTTCCTCAGACACACTTCTATCTGTAATAGTTAATTTGCTCTTAACATCTATTCTCTTAAACTATCAGTTTTTTTCTCAAATATGCTTTCAAAATAAAAATTTAACTTTCAATTAATTGCAAACAATGTAAAATACAAATTCATACATGGCTTTATTTTCTCCATATGTCCATAAATATTGACCATAATTTTTTTCTCAATCTTGATTCTGAGTATGGCTTCTTTTTCTGAGTCATCATCACAGTAATAGACAAAATTCAACACATTTTATGTTTTTTCCTCTTATTTGGCTAATACTTTTAATCAATCATTTAATTCTAAGGCCTAATTAGCTCCTGAAATACAAGTTGAAAGGAGCAAGAGGAAAGGAAGAAACCGAAGATAGTTAGGGAGATAAGAAAGATAAGAAGGAAGAGGAGGAATGATGAAAACAGAAGGGACATAAGCACCATGGCCTCGCTTCCTCTAAAGTTGGCAACTCCGCAATTATTTTGATCCTTTCCACAATTCAAGTCCCATTTTGGAGAATCAATCAATAAAATTATACTACATGTCAGATGCTCTCTGGAAACTACTCCTCAGTTTTAAGATTTCTAAGTAAAACATCTAATAGTTTCCTCTTTACAATGAACAAAGTTCTTGGCCCATTCAATAGACCTATTTGAATGGAATTACTGCTATTCAATTTCCAAATATCATATTCAAAATTTTATCTGTTAATTCTAGGAATATTCCCATTTTGGCTACCTTAACTATTTTAACCATTAAAATTATCACCCTTTAACACTGAATAAAATATCAAGCATGTCTTTAAGCTTGGCAATGTTATGTAGAGAAGCAAACTATATCATTCTTACCAAGCCCATCAAATCCAAACACTAAAAATGAATCTCTCTTGGGGGTATAAGAAAGCTAGTCTTTCATACACAGAATATCCTAACAGACTGTCCTTAGCTGTTCACTACACTGTATGTTCTGACACTTGTTGGTATATTTACAGTGTTTGTACTAAAAAAAGAACTGATAAAGAAAAACAGCCAAGTTCAGAATGTTTGAAATCTACATTACATGCTGTCAAAATAACTTTTAAATATGTGAAACTGAATATTTGCAATTCAAAGTGAAAATGCATAAAAGGGAAATAGAAAATGCTTCCATTTCATATACATCACATTAGAAACAAGTTATTGGGTCATCCATATTCTCCCAGACTCACAGAGAGATACATGGCAGAGAGAAAAGTATCCCACTGTCAGAAATTTCCCTTATAGTGAAAAATAATAATCTCTAGAAAGGAAGAAATGCTGAGTGACAGATGGTCTTGTGATTTTAGTATAACTATGACTTTGGTATCCTAAAATGACTCTAGAATCAGGTAATTAATGGATGCTTATTACAAACCTACTGTATTAATGACACTGGTTCTTAGGAAATACCATGGAGCTATAAGACTTGATGCCTGTGTTGAAGGATTAAGCAGTTTAACGTGGAACAAAAAAGCAATGGTAAAGAAAACTGAAAGATGACAAGGCAGCATGGATTAAATAAAAAGCATTTGGTATTTTCTAAAAAGGTTACCATAGAAATTCACAGAAGAGAGAGATTGTGGTTTAATGGAATTGTCAGTGTGCCTTCATAAGCTAAGGAGAACACAGGACTGAAGGTGGAGTCTTCAGGAACTGATCCCTCTTGAATTAGTCAGAAAAGGTAAGAGGAGAGTTTGTGTGACTCTTCAAGAAAATATTATTGAGATATGGGGAGACCCAAAGGGCCACCTCAAATAGAAGAGGTTGTATATTGTGCAAGAGGCTGTATGTTGTTAAAACCAATTTCAGATGGCCTTGAAAATGGAAACTTGAAAGACAACATGGTATCATGATTAAGGCAACTAATATGAGTTGGTGGATCCAGAAATAACAAAGTTAATGAATAATCAGATTCATCTTTTGATATTTACAACAAGTCATGCAATGCAAAAAAAAATAGAAGTTTTATGTGCAAAAAGGAAATAGAAAAAGGGAAGGAAATGCTGTAGACAAACCACCTGTAGTCTCCCTATCAAGAACCAGGTACAAATAACTAAAACTAATTTGCTAAGACTCTTTTCCTGTATAAAAAGTAACAGAGAATCATCCCTGTATAATCACTACTACTCTCAGAAAATTTAACCAATTCAAATAATCAGTATGTCATTAAAGTGGTACAATATTATTTTTGTCTCTTTCCTATTCTGTTATTTTCCACATGGTTACACCTGACTTATGCAATCAGCCATGCCTCATATGAATGCAACCCCTACTACAAAGTTCCTGTTTCAGGATTTTAGATTGGACTTGAGAACATTAACTTTGCTGTTATCTTTCATGGATATGAAGCAAACTTTAGAGTGGAAACTGCTGTAGAACCATTTGTTCCAGGAAATAGAAAAGACTAATCTGCAAAAACAGAGAATATGCCTCAGCTAACTGGCTGGATGCAGACAAAGGGATTAGAGATGTTTAGTAGAGTTGACGTCTCTCAGATGAGCAAAGCTTGTATCACACCTCAGCCCCAGATGTCCCGCAGATCAATGAGAGATCCCAGCTGATCCGCAGAGTCAAGGCCAGCTTACAGTATCTGACCTTACTGCAATCCATTGCTCCAGGAGATACAACTGTTTATTGCTTTCCATTGCTGAGATTTTGTGGTTGCTTGGTACGTAGAATGCACTGTAAAGAGTTGACTGAATTGAAACATTCCTGACTGCATGTGAGTTTCACAAGACCCCTCCATATCCTTACAATATTTTCTCTTACCCACAAAACAGTTCAAATAACCAAGTAAAACCCAACCCATACACACCAAAAAGGGAAATTTCACTGCAAGATAAGAGCAACATTCTATTCACCAAGAAAGTGGTAGCTTCCTCTGCAAAAGACAGTTATTATCCAGGCTAGCAGTCGTTCATTTCATTCAGCCCACTTCAGTCCACATGAGCCCTCCCACTTCAACATTTTTCAGCCAAGGAGGATTGATACTCCCAGGCAGTGTGGTGTTCCTTTCTCAGAAAACTCTTCCTCTTCCAACCCATCTCAAGTCAACTGTTTGATATCTCACCCTTCAGGGCCAAGTTGTCAACCTGTGATCTCCATAGTAAATGGATCCGATCAAGCAATTTGTAGGAGGGTATGGTTTTTTAGGTCATCATCAATCATCCTTGCTACCCAGAAGCATTTCTTTCTTCATGAGGCCTCTTAGAGATGTAACATCATTTTTTAATAAAAGATTTATTTTATTTATTTGAAAGACACAGTTACAGAGGTAGAGACAGAGGGATCTTCCATCTGCTGGTTCATTCCCTAAAGGACCACAACTGCCAAGACTGGGCCAGGTGGAAATCAGGAGCCATGAACTATATCTGGGTCTCCCACAAGGGTGTGGGGTCCCAAGGACTTGGACCATTTTCTGCTGCTTTCCCAAGTGTGTTATCAGGGATCTGGATCAGAGTGGAGCAGCTGGGACTCAAACCAGTGGCCATACAGGATGCAGGTATTGCAGGCAGTGGCTTAACCCTTTATGCCACAATGCCAGCCTTGAGATGCAACATATTAACCCAAAAGCACAAATCTCTAACAGCAGAGTTGTGTACCTTGTAATGCAAAAAGAAGTATTTCCTCCCAATCCCCTTCACTGAATAGCATGTATAAGGCTGCTTTTAAAAGTTAATGAAAACATGGAATTGGAAGATAAGTCTCTGTGTCAGGAAAAACTGCAATATATGCGTTTTTTTTTTCATAAAATGCATTTTCAATTTGCTTTTTAAATACCCTTTGTAGACTGTGTCCAGAAACATAAACCAGTCATAAAAAGGAAAAGGGAAAGGAGATTCATCAATTTTTAATAAACATCGTTGTTGTTATTGTTTTTGTTGTTTTTCTGTTTCCCTCCACATACTTGCAGAAAACAAAACTGGAAAAAGAAGACAGAATAAGAATATGCATGCACATGTATCTGTGAGTTGGAGGATATCAAAACTTCAGAAAAGATTCAAGATTCATTACTTGCAGTGCGATTGAAAGGTATCTCTCCAGGTTTCTCACAGTGCTAAAACTATGTCACTGAAGGAGTAGAATATAAGATTTTCTTTCTGGTTGGTTTCTTTTTCCCCAAAGGGTCTGCTGCCATGGAGAGACAGATGGTGTCCAGTGGTAGGGAACAGGAGGTCCACCTCTCAATGCCCAGGCTCTGGGAGTCACATTTGTCATTCCCAGTGCTTCCCCCTTGGTGGGAACATCTCGTCATGGGGCCTGGCTTGACGGCTCCCAGGATGAGGAGCCAGGGTACAGGACGAGAGACATCATTCTTTATCACTCAGACAAGAAAAGGAAGGATAAAAAGGGGAGGGAGAAGGCACCATCAGTGTTTGAGTCTTGATTAATTACGTCTTGACAGTGACAAGAAATGTAGAAAACAGAGCAGAAAGGTTAAAAAAAAGAAAAGGCAAAGTAAAAGAAAAAAGGCAACTTTACAGCCTCCTCCTACAGGGAAAATAACTGTACCTTAAATTAGAAATATTGGTTAATCATGTCAGATGTCTTATGGGCAGAATGTGAAAATTCAGAAATTATAAATAACCAGAGCTCAAAAGTTGTGTTTTTTGGAAAACCCAGCCCATCTAGGAGACATGTTAAAAATCTGTCTCTACAACCAAAGCCAGGTTTAAGCACACACCTGTCATTTGTATCCAGTGTGCCTGTTCTCTGGACTGATAATGAAAATCAATGGTAAACAACACACAGAAGCAGCCTCACCTCTTGGATCTGACTTTCTAACCTGCCTGGGCAGTGGAACTCTAAAACTCCAGCTTGCTTTCAGGGAGTTCTGCAAAACCTAGTTTGCCTTTTCCTTATTTTCTTCAGTAGCATCAGCTGGCTCCCAAAACCACCCAGACATAAATTCCCTCTGGCTACCTTCTGGTGTGCTAGAAATTCCCAGAAATAGAATTGCTCTTCAGGTCAGAGAATCTTGCTCCCGGGACAGCTCAGTGAAACCCCACATATGTTCTCTTGGAAGTTCTGAGAAAAATTGTGTCTGCTTCACAATGTAGCCCAAGGCAAGCCGATTCCTAGTTCTTTCTGGCAACAGTAGGAGAGAAAAGATTATTCTAGCACTTTTGCATGTCCAAAAAAAAAAAAAAGTGTATGTGTGCCATAACTTGAATTAAGCTAACAGCCAATGGAAACAATGTGTAGTAAGAAAGAGAAGTATACAAGGAAAACACATATGAGGATACAACTCATAAGAAAGGTTTGGTTATTTAAAATTCCAAGAAATATTCCCTAAATAATTGTTATTTCTCCCACTGAAATGTTGTTGGTATAAAGACAACCTCTGAAAGTTGAAGTGATTGCTTTGTACTTGTAAAGCACATCATTATCTAAAAGAATTGAAGAATGCCAAAGCACTTTTGATTTCAAATCTGTAAATAGCTATTCCTGTTAATAGATAAAGAGACTTGTTTCATCTAGATTTAGATTAATTATGTCTGCACTCTGGAAAATGCTGCCCTAGAAAGAGCTGACATTGTTGCATGAGACACTGAATCTCGGGGACAGAAGTTTTCCATACATGCTAGGAATTCTAAGATACTCTCATGTAAAAAAATATATTAGACAAATTTTTACTATTCATGACTTTCACTCCTCCAATGTAACTTCTCCAGCCACTTTGATTTTTTTTTCATTTCTATACCAATTCATTCAAAATCTCTCTAGTGAACTGTGATTGAACTAAGTTAAAGTTTAAATAGATATTTTTTACCCCACCTACTACTTTGGCCATTTTGAACCTCAATTTCATATGAGAAGAGTTTTTTCCATAATCAAAAACATGTTCAGGGCTTACAGTTATTAATAAACATTGCTAAAGTCTTGCAAAATTAAAAGCAGACTACAACATAAGCTCACCCAGAGTGGTCGGAACTATGATTTATACAAAAATTAATGCAGAAGCATTATAATCTAAATTTAAATAAATGAGATTCCAAGATATTCTCTTGCTTGTTCATAGTTCTCTTCCTCTTTCCTTTAACCATATCCCTTGTTCTGTGACACTGTTAATACACTGCTAAAGGTTGAAATAAATCTTTGTACCCGATCTCTTGCCTGTGCAATTTAAAACCAAGTCAGATGCAGGGGGTACAATCCATCTCTCTTTTCCCTTGGTGTTCTCTTTAATTTATATTCCTTTAAACATCACCATTCTTATTTAGAGACTACAGAATATATTATCACTACTCTTTGAAAATATTCGTTATTCTCTTCAAAACCCTTCAATGGCAAAGCCAAAGGATAGGTTTATCATTTTACCTAATTCTGTACAATAATGACATACAAGACTTCTCACATAATCTCTCTCTAAGTGTATCAGCTCCATGTGTTGAGTGAAAAGCTTTCTCAGACTCCAGAGTTGGGAGGGAACTTCAGGGAGATTCTGAGAACTAAGGAGGTGAAATGACACCTATCCGGCCGGTGCCGCGGCTCACTAGGATAATCCTCCACCTTCTGTCACCGGCACACCGGGTTCTAGTCCCAGTCGGGGTGCCGGATTCTGTCCCGGTTGCCCCTCTTCCAGGCCAGCTCTCTGCTATGGCCCAGGAGTGCAGTGGAGGATGGTCCAAGTCCTTGGGCCCTGCACCCCATGGGAGACCAGGAGAAGCACCTGGCTCTTGCCATCGGATCAGTGTGGTGCGCCGGCCGCAGTGTGCCGGCCGTGGCGGCCATTGGAGGGTGAACCAACGGCAAAGGAAGACCTTTCTCTCTCTCTCTCTCTCACTGTCCACTCTGCCTGTCAAAAAAATAATAATAAAAAAAGACACCTATCTCTCTCAGTGTTCTCTCACTGTACTGGATTGTAGATTGGTAAATACAGCACAATTCTGTGCATATGAACTAAAAAAGACGCTGAAATAATCCCCAAATACTTCTAGCAGTGTCCATTTTAGCACATCACATGTTCTACCTTAAGGTATCCTATGACCAAAATTTCCTTTTTGGGTTTCCTAGGTAGACAATGATGAAGGAACTGACTGTGACTATGCAGTGTTATCCTATGTCAAAGAACAACCAGAAACTTTCGTCATAACGGTCTCTAAGGCACAATTATTGTCCCTAGTTTTGTCACATTTTACAGAGTAATAATCAGAAACCTCGAGAAGCTGAGTAACCTAGGCAAGTGACACAGTAAAATAATTGGCAGGAACAAGACCCCGGGAAAGTTCTGCTGGACTCCAGCACCAGAGTCCTACACCCTATAGCCACAACTCAGAATATAACCAGGTGATATGGGCTGAGTAGAATTTGTTTCCCAAAATTCTTGTCAATGTTTCAACTCTGATGACTGACTGTTAGTGGTTGATGGATTAAGGGTAGAGACCTGATCTAAGCATGGCATGTGAGAAGGGGGTTTTGTGGGAGGGCTTTAGGTTACTGAGGGCATTCCCTTGGAGGGTGGTCCTCATGAAGCAGTGGATTATTTGAGGTCAAGTTCAGCCTCATTGGTTTCTCTATTTTCTGGTTCACCATGCAATTATTCCTCCACACTGGCCATGACCACCCTCAACAAGTGCGGGCCTTTGGTCACACCCAAACTTGAACTGTAACCTCCAAACAGTAAACTGAATGAAATCTTTGCTTCCTAAAAACTTTTCTGTCAGGCATTTTAGTTAAAGTAATGAAAGATGGGCTCATGCTGTGGCATGGTAGGCTAAGCCTCTACCTGTGGTGCCAGCACCCCATATGGGTGCCAGTTTCTGTCCCAGCTACTCCTCTTCTGATCCTGCTTATGGCCTGAGAAAGCATTGGAAATCCTTGGGCCCCTGTACCCATGTGGGAGACCTGGAAGAAGTTCCCTGCTCCTGGTTTCAAATCAGCCCAGCTCCAGCCATTGTGGCCATCTGGGGAGTGAACCAGCAGATGGAAGACCTTTCTCTCTGTTTCTCTCTCTTTCTAACTCTGCCTCTCGAATGAATAAACAAAATATTTTTGAAAAATAATGAAAGACTAACACACCAGGACTAGTCTGTACTGTCCTTTCTGGGGTCTCCGTAGATTCTATAACTGCCTCTACACCTCTCTCCGAGGTTTTCTTAAGAGTAACCTTTTCTATCTGTTTAGTGGGAAGGCAGCCTTATCCTCTGCAAGTAGAATAATGAGATGTAACATTATGACACAGAATAAAGCTCAAGGACCTTAAATTGGGATAAATTAGCAGTCAAATTCATATTCTACTAATTACTGGCTGTGGGGTTTGGGGCAAACAACTAGAATCTCAATAGGTTGTTCTAGAAATGATTTCTTGCAAGGTTTCAGA
This sequence comes from Oryctolagus cuniculus, assembly GCF_964237555.1. NCBI lineage: Eukaryota > Metazoa > Chordata > Mammalia > Lagomorpha > Leporidae > Oryctolagus > Oryctolagus cuniculus. Next base: position 24,963,025 of record NC_091451.1, on the reverse strand, counting down.
ATCTTAATGCCTGGCAAGTAAAAAACTGTCAATAAATAGCGTTTATGGTTATGATTGTTATGATACAGGGAAAGTTCTCATATGTTCTTATTTATGCCATCATGATGCAATTTTTTAGCAGTTTATATTTTCCCTCTTTAGTAGACAAATTATGCCAAAACTTAAAATAAGTGCATATATGATGATGCAGGAAGTCAGATCCTGAACAACTGACCAATGATCCTGCTTTTGACTCCTTTAAGGCCAGACAGGAGCACACAGAGCAACATGAACAATAACTGCCTAAGGTCACCTCCTTGTAGAACTGCCATGAGGCCAAGCAGTGCACAATTTGTTTTGACCTATCATGAATCTCCAACCTGCATCTGCTCTGACTATTGGCTACACCTTTCTATCTAAATTTGCTCTCCTTGCTCCCATCATTTGTTTGAGTTGGTGTCTGGCCTCTTGTTCTTATATTAGTTCCAGTTTCTAAATACTGCCATAGTATCTTTCTCATACTTCATGTTTCTCATGTAATGGACATCACAGTATCCTCCCAAATGTATTAAGGCTGACATTGAGGACTTCATTCAAGACCTACAGGGTGATGCTTCATCCTGGGAAGCTCTCTTCTGACCTCTGTTGGCTTCTAGATGTCATACCCAAGCCAAAGGTGGAAAGCTCTGTGGGTCAGTCACACATGTTTAAGCATGATCCAAGCTGAATTGCCTGGGCTATCATGCCTTAGATTATGTGCAGTTTTCCTAAGGACAAACCCTGAGACCTTGAAGAATCTTTCAGCCTAGTTCCTTCCTAATGCCTATGTAGATTCATTCTCGACAGTTTCTAAGTCACTTAGAAGAAGGTTCAGATGAGATGGAAGAGATTTGCAATAAACCTATCAAGTTTCCCTTTCTTCTTCCATGCATCTCTAAGAAAATCAGAATTCCAGGAGATGTCTAGAATAATTTGCCTTTTCAGGAATTCTCTGTATTGGTAATTGAAATGGTGATCAGCTCTTTTTATCTCTAGTCTTAGAGTATTGAGGGAAAGCAAATTTTATCTGAATTTGGACATTTATCTTCAGTAGCACATTAGGGCCAAGAGGATAGTCAAATGCCCACAACAACCCTAATGAATCCTGAACTCTAGAAAACAACAACCATCAAGTGCCCATTAGAATATGATCAAAGAGCAGCCATTCAAAAAGTGTAACATCTTCAAAAAAGCAAAATTTTCAAGCTGGTATAAGTTAGACTGGAATTCTACTCATTTCTTCAACAATGGTTATTAAATACTTACAATATGCCATGAGCACTGAGTAGAGAATAGATATAGAGGAGAAAGAGGAAAAAGAGAATTCTGTCAGTTAAATGGGAAAGCTGATATCTTAGTGACCATCAAGAATAGAGGGATGACAATAAAGAAATTTTCCAATAAGGATTATGGGCCTTTTCAACCTAGTATGTAAATGTCTCCATGACAAGAGAATTTCCCCCTTCCCTTCTGATGCAATAGCTGGTATATAAAGCCCTCTGGCAAAAGCCAGCACTGAAAATTATAGGGGAATCTGAGCCAATAAGTAGATGGAGCATTATTTGCCTTTAGAGGATTTTTCAGGGAATGCCCGATATAGCCCAGCTCCAAAATGCAATGTGCTTCCTACTCAGAACACATACCCAAGTGTAATGAAACTTCCTACCCAGACATAAATACCGTCTTAAGGGAAATCGTTCTCTAGGAAGAAAAGAATCATAGTATAAAACATTTGGATAGACACAACAAACCTGTCTCCTTTTGGATGAATCAATAAACATGTTTTTATTGTTACTATGAAATAGGTGATACATGGGTATAGGTGTACAATTCCTTTTTTATGCATGTAAAAATGTGGGACTGTACTCACTATGGATTCACTTACAGTTCTGCTGTGTGTCTCTGTGGAAAGCTATGTTGATGGGTCTACACTGCATATATCTTGCTAGGAAGGGACTCAGCAAAAAAGTCTTTTCTACAAAAACACAAACCATCTTCATCTCTAAGCGACTTGAACTCGTTTTTTTGAAATCCCATGGTTTTCAGTTTAGTGGGAACACTACTTAGTCCCCTCCTACTTCATCTCTTCCTCTACACTCTTTTCACAGTGCCACAAAAGAATTGACCAGGGACCGAAGAAAAATTAAAGCAACAGCAAAGCCACTTGGGATGTCACAAAAGGCTATAGCTATACAAAAGCGGATTTATGGGTGGTGTGTGCTCCCTCAGAGTTACATGAAGTTAAATATGCAATTACCTTGATGGCTTTGTCTTGAGTAAACTATCTCCTTTTTCTAGAGATTCATCAATGTCAACATGAGTATTCTGTGAAAAAGAAGCCACTCCCCAAAGGGTAATACTCACTAGAAGGATGCCTAGTAGAGATTTTATCTTCTGTGCATTTCATAAGGAGAAGAAGTAGCACATGTTGTATTGGTTAAAGGACTACTAGCAACATATATTTGCTTTAAAAGTCTTTACCTTCTATCACAGATCTTTAATTTAGATATTATTATCTGAAAATACTTCTTAATATTTTGACTTTACGTTTGGAAAGAAATTCTCCACCACCATCAGTGGTTTTGAAACATAGATTCAATTAGAATTCATTATCAAAAGTAGATGTTACTAATGCATGCCCCCTTGTTACTTTTTGCAAGATCTCTTAGTAGTGACTCAATCATGGCACAGGTCATTGGCTTTGCAATGTTAGATGAATTGGAACTGTGACGGCCTCTCTGTAACAAGGTGTGTGCTTCCAGATGACCTCTTCAGGTAGAAATCTAGTTTAAAGACAACAAAAATCCTACCAATGTTTCACAAAGGTTCAACCTGCTGTATTATGGAAGTAGACTGTTAGTCATGTGCTCAGAACACACTTCCTGAGTTCCCACTTTATGCAAAGCCTCATGCTGAGATATGCGAAGTGGTACATACAGAAGGTCCTTGGGGTCAAATAACTGAGTAACATCCACTCAGATGATCTTCAGTTCAATCCAAGGTCGTCCCACTGTTGAAATCTCTGAAGGATCTTGTCAAACTAATATACCACTTATAAAACCTATGCTGAATTTGGAGAACAGCGTATACTATTTCCACATGCCTATACACTCTTTAGAACAATTAAATCCTGAGAACTGTTTTTTCTGTTAGTAGGGTAAATCTTTACGGTAAGCACTGAATTATTCTGGGGTATAATATATATTCACTCAGAATCTAAGGGAAACGTTCATTTAATAGATCTTGGTGACATATATTACTTCCATAAAATGGAGACAGGAATACTTTCCATCTCATCATTATATTGTGAGGATTAAATAAAATAATGGACCTGAACCATTTAGCCCAGTTCCTGGAAATAAATGTTATTAATAATACAAGCAATAATATAATGCCCTACCACCTATGAAAACTGGTAAATGGTACTGAAAATTTATCTACCTTCTTTAAAGAGCTGTTTCAGCTCTGCTCATGGTACTCTGTTTTGAGATCATTCAAAAAGAAATTATTTACATGCTTGAAAACTACCAGCACCACACTTTGGGGCTCTGGCCACTCCTCAATTTTAGAACATTCTAGGTGAATGAAGCCTGTAGCCTGAGCTCACTAACAAAGCAGAAGAATGGTAACAAGGGAACTTGATTGGAGGGAATCTGTCCAGATGTTTATTTCCCTTCACTTAGGTCTATATAACATATAGATCAAATGCTCGAAGCTATTAGGAACAGAGAAAAATGCCAGAATCGATGCTGCAACACATTTTGTGCTTACCCTGAATTAATGCTTCTGCCTCAGTGTTTTTCTTGATTTAACTTGTTGTTAATGGCTTTAAACGTTTGATCTATATCTTTTGCCAGCTCAGATACAGAAAAATCCACATCATGGATTCCCTATACAGTCAGGAGCAAAGGAATCCACTACACCCACAGAGAAGGCTGAGTAGTATAGTAGGTTTCAGCGACCTATCCTACTTGGAAGGTTATCATTAGACAAAGATGCCCTTACCTCGCAAAATATAACTACTATCGCAGTAAGAGCTTTCACTGCTCACCAATAAATAAAGTGGAAGTTCTTAGTAAAGCATAGGAATGATTTGGATGGTTGATTTGTTTTCCTATTCTGTGCTCTTGGGACAATATCAGTTTGTATTTGAAAGCATGAGAAGGTCAACCTTAGGGTCTTTGGAAATGTCTTATCATGACAAGCACATTGCTTTAGAGACTTGATTCACTGGAGATGTTAGCAGGTGGTACATGCAAAGAAAGCTACTCTGATAAAATAATACAGAAAATATGGCATATTAGCCATATGGAATATGCACAAGATATACATGGATATTAAAAGGCCTAAGAAGTCCCAGAGTGAGACCTTAAAATTTTTTATGTCATTCTATAGTTTCAAATATATTTTAAAAAACATTTTTTTAGATAATGCCTTGCCTTTAAAATCCTGGTAGCATTGTTTACTGGCAACTATATTGATTTCATGTTGAGTCATTGAAAAGGAATATAATAGAGTAAATATCATTTATTGAGTGCTTAATGTATGCCGGTCAAACGCTATTCTATTTGGCATGTGTTAGCACATTTTATCCACTTAGAAATCTCAGGAGATATGTACTATTAGTATCCTCACTTTATAGAGGCACCAACTTCCTGCATTAGAAATCTGGTGAGATGCTGGTTGACATTCCTGTGTATTGAAGTGCCTGGGTTTGAGTCCTATCTCCACTCCTGATCCCAGTTTCCTAACACATACTCTGGGAGACAGTGGGAGATTGTTCGAGTTGTTGGGTCTCTGCCACCAACATGAGAGAACTGAGTTAAGTTCCTGAACCCCTGGCTTCAGTCCCTGAGTCAGGTCCATTGCAGGAGTTTGGGAATGAACCAGTAGATGGAAGCTCTCTATCACTCTGCCTCTCAAATAAATCTTTAAAAATAAATAAATAACTTCTCAAGATCAGACAGATGCCAAATGATTGGACAAAGCTTAAACGTAGGAATGTTTGAAAAATGTCAGAAATTATTTGATACAAGCTTAGATGAAAAGTTAAAAAAATTCATCTAAGAATGTGTTCTCATCTAGAAAACAGTGAAATCCCAGGGATGAAATTTCTGGTGATGATTATCTTCAGCCACTCGTGACTCTCCTTCTGGCTGTAGCTTTTCATGAGACTCTGGTACTGCATTATTCGAATCTTCTGTACTGTCCTCCAAAGAACTCAGGTTAGCGTATTTTTTAAGATTCATTGATATATTTGAAAGTCAGATTTACAGAAAGAAAGAGGGAGGGACAGAGAGATCTTCCATCTGCTGATTCACTCCCCACAACCAGGACACGAACTGGCCCCAACCTGGGATGCTAGCATCCTAGTTGGCAACCTTACCCAGTATGACCCAATGCCAGCACAAGGAATGGCCTTTAAATGAATGTCTATGATGAGACCTGGCTTTGCTATTACAGTTTAGTTTGAGGAATATCTGCGTATTCAGTAAAGACACAATCGGCACACTTGAATAAAAGTAAAGATAACGCAACTTTCCTATCTACTACTCTTAGAAGGATAATCGAAAAGTAAAGCTACTATGCATATCTGGCAAATGTTATCTTGGAATTCTCTCACTTCCTGTCCTTTTTCCCAGATAAGCATAAATCATTTTCTTGTGCTGCTTCCTTTCTCCATCTTTTTTTAAATATAAAATTAAAAATTATTGGACAGGAGCCCAAAACACTGCAGATTTCACATCTTATTTGGACTAATTATATCATCTGGCCTGCCAAGATGCTTTCATCAATGAGGTTGCATGGCAGGAAATTTGCTCATCAATTTTTGAAACTTAATTAAGGACCCCGCCCATATTTGAAGATTTCTATACCTGAAACAGGGAGGGGTTGCTGTGTGGAGGGTAGGTTGTCAGCACTCTTAGCAATCAGAAGTCCACCCTCCTCATCCCCTCATCTGGTCTGGGTGCTTGAACATTACTTTGAATTTGTGGAGAGATTCCTTCTAGTTCCTTAGACTCAACTTTCCTCTCAGTTGTCATAATCTTAAACTGGCTGCTGGTAATGTCTTCAAAATGATCTGAAGGTTCCAAATCTATTCACGGACAAATATGCCAGGGATAGGCTGTGGAAGTCAACCCTTGGGTTTGACACTTGAAGCTGGAATCCCTTCATGAACATGAATATATAGAGCTTTCCAAGTGGTAAAAAAAAAAAAAAAAAAAAGGCAAATTAAGAAATGAGATGCTACTGCAGGTACTGAGTTGAGTCTTGATGGTGGGGGACACAGCCTTTATGTGAGCAGAAAGCACAAAAGAAAATATTAAGGAGTGCTGTGATTACACTAGAATCGCTGCAACTGAGAACTATGCTGGAATTTTGAAGTTTTCACTTTGGGATGTCTGAGCTGCTAATTTAAGTAAATGCATATAATTCAAAGAGCACATAATCACAATTTCCCACTATACATGCTTACTGAGCATCAGTGGGATACATGGAAATTTGTTCATTACTACGGGGTTGTTGTAGGGTTTGCTCCTTCTTTTCAACCATCTCACATTGACTGAAGATATAGTGGAAAGTAAGTACACACACAGCATAGAGATCTACTGAATCACATGAGCACCAAGACAACACCAAAACAGGGGAGCACACGCTTGGATTGAACAAATTCTTGTTCAAATATTCAAGGAGAACGTGAGAAATGGAAGGTTAGGGGAGGGAATGGGGCTACCATTTCAAATATGATGATGATATTTTGCTAATGATTTCAATGAAAATGAATCAAATTTATAGATCTTAGTGTTTAATAAAGAGGCAAATATATCTTAAAAACATAGATTTTACAAACCTGACATAGGACAGAAGGATAGTATCTGTTCCGATTACATACCACCATGTCTCCCTCTTTTACAAAAAGATTCATTTATTTATTGTAAAGGCAGAGTTTCAGACAGAGAGGAAGAAAGAGCAAGCAAGAGAGAGAGGAAGGCATCTTTCATCTGCTGGTTCATTCCCTAAACAGCCAGAGCTGAACCAGGCAAAAGCCAGGAATCAGAAACTCCATTCTGGTCTCCCACAAGGAGGGAGCTCAAGTACTTGGGCTCAAGTACAGGGCTCAAGTACTTGGCCCTCTTCTGCTGCCTTCCTACGTGCATTAGCAGGGAACTGGATATGAAGTGGAGCAGCAGGGACTTGAAGCAGAACTTATACGGGATGAGACTGCAGGCGGTAGCTTAATCCACCATACTACAATGTCAGCTCCACACCATTTCTCTTTGTTTAATAGGTCCCAGATTTTCCTTTACATTCTTATTTATAGTGAGTCTGCTTTTCATTTTCCATTTAAAATTAATTTAATCAACAATACTACATTTCAACAGTAAGTTATTTGACATCTGAAACAATTTTGTAGCATATTTTAGTAGGTCTTTTGTAGAATCTAGCATTTATATTTATCATAAATTAACACAAATAATTTACTGTTTAATTATTCATATACTGTGTCTCAAGACTACTACAAAATAGGATTTATGAATGTAAGGACCATGTATAAATTTAGTATTTGCACTTAGAATTTTGCCTTCATACATTGTACTTATTCAATAAGCATCAATAAGGAAGAAAAAAATAGATGAACATTGCAATGATCATTTTACCAATGCCATAAATATTAGGATGACCATGATTATAAAATGTATAGAAGCATAATTTTAAAATATCAGTGAAGGGGCCAGTACTGGCATTATAGGATTCAAGCCCCAGCCTGAAGCACCAGCATCCCACATGGGCAGCGGTTTGAGGCCTGGCTGCTGCACTTCTTGTCCAGCTCTCTGCTAATGCACCTGGGAAAGCAGCAAGGGATGGCCTAAGTACTTGGGCCCTTACACCCATATGGGAGACCCAGAAGAAGCTCCTGGCTCCTGGTTTTGGATGGGCTCATCTCCTGCCACTGTGGCCATTTGGGGAGTGAACCAGCAGATCGAAGACCTTTCTTTCTGTCTCTACCTCTCTCTGTAACTCTCTCAAAACAAATAAAATCAATCTTAAAAAAATATATCAGTGAAAGGATCTTGTTTTTTTGTGTTATAACTCAATCAACAAAAATCATTTCAATCAAGAAAAATCAAGAAAAATCAACAAAAATAATTTCAATCACTTTTATAAGGAAGCTTTGCAATTTCAAAGTCATGTTACACTTTCTAATAAGTGAATTTGGGGAATATGTGGTTGAGACATTTTATATATATGATATCCCACCACTGTGCATATTCCCAGCAATATGAATGCACATTTTCTGGAATCAGTTCATAAAACATAAATATTTCGTGATAAGCTGTTTAACGAGAGATCCCATTATCTATTATGTTTTCTTGGGTAAATCTCACCTCCTCCCAACCTCAAGATAGGTGTCATCCCACCCTAAATATTTATTACCCTCCATGTGATCCAGAGAAACAAAACTTTGTGTCGATTACAGAGTTGTACTGGGAAAGGGAAATCATTTGATTTCATGCAGAAAAGGAGTAAAAGAGGAAAAAGGATGTAGGAGTCATTTAGTTATAATTTCAAGCTATCAAAAAAGGAATTAGGGTAGTAAAAAGAACAAGACTATTTTTAAAATATCAGCTTAGAAAAAGGAAATGATAATGATAAAAAATTCAAAGGAAAATCTCAAATTTGATGCAGTCTTCCACAGACTTATTTAAAATTTTAGAGCCTTGTTTGTATTTATAGTTCCTATCTTATTCTTCTTCATTTTCAATACTGGTATCTTCACTTTCCATGCCATATAAGAATTCTATTCTTGGTTTCTGGAATGTGTGCCATCACAAAATCTCTTTATTCTTGACTGTATTTCTTATCCACATTTCCCTATCTTTGCTATGTAAAGTATTATAAATTATAAATTACGATAGTATTTAGTTGTGCCTCCATGTAAAGATTATGAGAACTAAGGCACAGGACACCAGCATAGAAGTAGGACCACATGTGGCTAAATATTTATTATTGAAAATTTTTTTCAATTATGCAAAAGAATCCGCAGTGCCCGATAATGCTAATTTTAAAACACCTTATGATATCTGCTGTGAATTTGTAGGTATGAACTAAACTCAGCAAGTAAATCCATTAAAGATTCTATTAGGTAGCATACACCATGCAGGGTAGGCAGTTAACATGAGAGATTTGGAAAAATAAAAAATAGCAGTTAATTATGAATGCAAAACCATGAGAGCTAATTCAATGTTTATTCAGTAAAAAACTACTGTTCATCTCTTTCTAGTGTCCCTGAAATTACTGGAAAACATACACTCTAAAACCTTGATATTTACCTTTAAGAAGATGTTCAAATATTTCACATTTATACTTGTTTTTTTTTTTTTTTTATGGCTGGGGTGGGGGGAGATGGGAAATGAGTCCATTTATTTCTTCCTAGAGACTATGATTTCAAATTTCAATTAAAATGAAATGAGCAGTATGTTTATCACTAGAAAGCAGACTGTAGGTAGCAGCAATAGGCCTTCTTTCATTGCCATGGCAACTGGACTACATTGTCACGACTACCTTGGCGCTACATGTAATTGTCAGTGTGTGAGCTAAACTGATAATTCACAATCAATACCCCATAAGCCACAAACCACATGTTGAGCCTGAAAGAAAACCAAGAGAAAGAGAGGTAATTTATTATTATTTTTATAATTGTGGTCTGGGGCAGACACAGGTTATTGTGGCAATCCATCAATTCTGCTGGAACGGAACGATGGCAAACTGGATTGAACTACCTGTACTGAATAGCTCACAGAGTTAGGCAAGATGAGCCTCAGTGGTCAGGAGTACTGACTGAGCATGACACAGAACAGCATGCAATGGAAATTGTGTTTGGATGCTTGGAAAACCATGAGCCTTCTACCTGAGGGCAACTGATCCATGCGGGAACTTGGAATAAAGTTCCCAGTACTGTGCAAGTTGAAGGAACACGGTATGTATGCACGATGCTCTCTGGGGCTCCTTTTCATAACTGCCAAGCTGCCAGTTATTTGTAACAACCAAATAAAATTTCCCTCCTACAGACAAGTCCAGTTGGGTAACATGAGTAGAAAACACATAAAGAACCAAAATACCCCACATCCTCCAGCCAGTCCTGCCATTTTTCCCCTAAGACTTTCCAAACCATTAAACAAACGATTCTGAAACTTGAGGGCAGATGAGAATCATCTGGGCACAGATGTTGAAACACAAATTGCTGGACCTCTCTCCCAGCGCCTCTGACGCAAGTGCGCTGGGGGCGGGGGTGAAGGGGTGGGAAAATGCTAATGCTTCTGGTCCTTGGATAACAATTTGAAAATCATCATTGGACAGTAATCCCAGCAGATATTTCTTATTAAATCAATTGGTAACAAATTTTTCCCTTAATAGATTAATCATGTAAGGCAATGAAATGGTCCTACTGACACTGAGTGTGTAATCTTGAATAGTCCATCCTTAGCCCCGGAAGTGTCCACAGACTATGTTTTGTGTTTTCTTGCTCTTGGTACGAATTTACTTCTAGAAGTTCATGGGAAAACAGAATTCAAAGATGAGTTTATTTTGGTGCAAAAAATATTTGAATTCCAGGCCTTCACTTTTCCTAATATTCATTCTCCGTGAGCTTGTTGAAGACACGTTGGACACAGCTTGTTTGGAGCCCTGAGATTTGACGTGCATTTCTGAAATAATAAAGAATGAACAGCACTGTGCTCAGCACCGAAAATCTTGATGAAATCATAGAGAAATAGGTGGCTGAGGTGTGAAGAAAGGTCCAAAAGAGCAGCATAATTAGCAGCTGAAAGGAGAACATACAACTCAGAAACAGGTTTCTCCACCTACTAATGCTTAACACCAACCCCATTTTGGAAGTAGTGCTAAGAGAAAGCCTTCCTCTAGCAGAAAGCAAGCAGAAAGAAGCCCAAGACTTGCCTTAGAAGGGCCCTTCACTGAGAAAATGCTGCATAGTAGGAAATCATGGAGGCAGTTTGGGTCTGGGCAGAGATTAATGACTTAGCAGGAAGCTGCTGACTTCATGACATTCGCATCACAGCATAAAGTCATTTCATCTCTTGGTTTCCAGGCTCTGGTAGGATCCTGAAGTCAAAACATGTACGTTACGGAGAGATCTCAATAAAAGATGCACACCTGAACATATACACACCCATAAGAGATGCTGCTGCCTTATGCTTTTTCTTTTTCCTTTGATGTCAAGACAAGATCTGACAGCATATACTTAGATCAGGTTTCATCTATTCAAATTTTCTCGCAAAATCATGGATGTGTTTCAAATAATAGCAATAAATTAGTGACAAGAGCTACAACTCAGTCAAGGGTGAGACAACACTTTTCTCAAAGTAAATGTTTTCCCATCCTTTTGAAACTATGTCTGTGGCATGCTGCCACAGAACATGGATGGCAGCTAATAATAACCAAGGGAATAGCATTTCAACCTCCTTAATAGTAGGCTAACAAAATGGCATTTTAAATTACCAACTAAGTAAGAGAGAGAAGAAAAACTCACTAGGACACAGGTTCACAAAATGAGCCCACTATGTAACAAGTGGTCAATATATTTTTTTAAAAATTTCATCTTTTCTAGGTCTCCGAACAAAGCCATATTTCCCCAGGTGTGGTCCCTGGAGCAGCTGCATTAACATCACTGGGCACTTAATAACAATACGTCTTATGTTGTCCTATCACAGGCCTGTTGCATCAGGGATCTGGTCAGGTGCAGCCCACCAAGTGAAGCTGAGGTACCAGAAGTTGAGAACACTTCAATAGCACACCTCACTGTCTATGTTCTCATGGCTAACCTGGATGTCAGTGACCAAATAGTCACTTCTTGGTCACTTACTTTCTGGAAATCATGGCATATTCTTCAAATTATGGATAAAAATACAGATGATCTAAGATTGTTCTCCTTTACCTTTTATTATGATCTTCTATAGTCACACTCATTTTAATCTTGATAGCTCAAAAAGTCAAGAACAATATAAAAAACCATTTCCCACAAACTTGAAATCAAACAGCTAACTATATTATTTTCCTCTCCTTTTTGTTGTTAAAATTTAGCAATTTAAGACCTAAATGACTCTTTCCAGAAGTTCACCCTCTCCTCAAACGCTCTAAGATCACTTTTCAAATGCAAATATATCAGAAGACACCTGTGAGAGCTTCTTGCTCCCCAGTGAAACAATTTGCTCCTAGATGAGGTTTAAATAATCCCTCAGAAACCCTAGATTGCAGCATTGGGTACTCAGGCTGGTTTAGAAGATATTTTTTTTCCACATTCATTAAAATTAATTTGTGCATTTTATGACAAAAACTTATCAAAGCATTTTAGCTGTGAAACTAACTGAATAAATATCCCCAGCATTCCCCACATTTAAAGAGATTATTTATTTTCTCTGAGGGCTGATAAAAGTTCTGATGGCACATTTTCTAATTTTAAAACCATTTTCATTTCACACTTCTGAAAAACTTGAAGTCAGGAGTGAGCGGGTGGGTCTGTTTGAAGTGTGATTCACACTTTATGCTCTCTTCCCCCTACAGCTCATGCATATTTATAATGCCAACCAGACTTCAGGTTTTAAACATGCCAAAGAAAGGGGCTATTTTAGAGGATAATAAATAAGTGTGCTACAGTTATGCAGCACTTTCTATCCAAAATAACCTCCCTGTTTACAAATGTTAACTCATAATTTCCAAAGATAAAATAATAGATAAGTAAGTCATCCTCACTTTCATCTAGTCTTTCAAAATGCCTAATAAAAAACATACTTTTTTTCTCTAGAGCTTGTTCAACAGTGATGTTCCTTTTTCCAGATCTATAATATTGGACTTCATGATTCATTGATTTATCACCCAGTCCATCATCATCCAATATTTGACTATTAAACACTGCCCTGAGTCAGTCATGAAACACCATTACAGAGGAAAGCATTTGATGTTCCAGGTAAGTCACCACTTGGGATATCCATGTTCCATATGGGAGCACCTGGATTTCAGTCCCAGCTTCTGCACTTTGGACCCAGCTTCCTGCCAATGCACAGGGAGGTAACAGGTGATAACTCAAGTAGTTCAGTCCCTCCCACCAACATGGCAGATGATTCAGCTTTGGGCTCCAGGATTCAGCCTTAGCCTAGCCTTGGATACTGTAGGCATTGAGGAGGAATCCAGTCAGTGAAAGACATTCCCTCCCCCCCACCCCCCACCCCGCCTCCCTCCCTCCCTTCCCCTCCCCGCCTGCCTGTCTCTCTCTCTCTCTCTCTCTCTCTCTCTCTCTCTCGTGTGTCGGTGTATGTGTGTCTGTGTCTGTGTTTCTGTGACTGTGTCTTTCCCCTCTCTCACTCCGTCTCTCCTTCTCCATCTGTCAAAAATAAAATGAAAACAAACACCTATAAAATATTACAAAGAAAGAAACACTGTTACAGGAATCCGATGATAAGGCCAATAAGAGATAAAAGGGGTAAAGAGAGATACCATCTTTCTCCTGGGTAGAGACTCAGATAAGCAAATAAAATAACAATATGAAAAGTACTACTTTGATAAATAGAAGAATGAAGAAATATATATAACACTCTTACTAGATAGGTTTAAAAAAGATTATGAGGGCAGTGACTTTTTAATTGAGCATAATATCAAAACATGGAATTGACTATGTTACAGGACAGAGTCAGCAATTCAGCAGAATTTAGTAGCATAAGCATAATTCCAGATTTGGATTTACTGCCTCCCCGGAGGCACTGGAAAACACAGGAAAAAAGTTAAAGGGCTCATATTACCAATTTGCATTTAATTACAAGGAAGATAGATTCCTAGAGAGGGGACAGAAGCAAAACTACCTGTGAAGAGCCATTCCTGACATATGGGTGGTCTAGTCTCTCATTCATTCAGTTGACATTATTGACTGTTTAAAATGTGCAAAGCCCTAAGCTAAGCTAAGAATCAGATGATGTAATTGCTGCAATGGAAAGTCTACTGGGTTGCATCGTTTGGTTGTTTTGTTTTGCTTTTTTCTTCCTTTAGTTTGTAAACTCCTTAAAGGAAGCAACAACGCCTCTTTTCAAGGCAATCATATCTTGCCTAGAGCGCTACTACAGTGTTGTACATGCTCTGTACATGCCACAAGTGTGTGCTGATCACATTTGGTTTCACGACTATGTTGTTTTGTAATTTAGCCAAGGAAACAGAGAAGTGCTGTGATTTAAACAGCACACCATCCCACTTGTCACTGCCAGCAACACAACCCAGAAGCCAAAGCTCCAGAAATGGGAATCCTATGCCTGGGAAAATGCTGGAGCTCAGGTATAAGCAGAGCAGTCTCTGCCACGTGTAGATGACAGACACCTTTCATGTGTGCTTGTAACGCATTGGTGGAATGCAGTGTCACACAGCCTTCTTTCATCCCTTGTACAGATGTGATTCATTTTCTTAAGAGAGAAAATATGCCACCCACTTACCAAAGTAAAGGGATTGGTGTTGGGGCACAGTGGGTGAAGCTGCTGCTTGTGACGCTGGCATCCCATATTTGAGCGAGGTTTCAGTCCTGGTTGAGCCATTTCCAATCAAGCTCCCTGCTACTGTGCCTAGGAAGGCAGCAGATGATGGCGCAGGTGCCTGGGCCCTCATCACCCACACTGGAGACACAGAGGGAGCCCCTGGTTCTTGGCTTCAGCTTGGGCCTGACCCCAGTACTTGCAATATTTGGGGAGTGAACCAGTAGTTGGAAGATCTCTCTGCCTCTGTCTCTCAATCTCAATCTCTGCTCCCTGCCCGCGCCCCAGCCCCGCCTTTTCTCTCTCCTTCTCTGGCTCTGTGTCTCTGCCTTTCAAATAAATAGCAAACATTTTTCTAACAAAAAGATATTCAATTTATTTATTATAAAGTGGAACAATATAGAGATTATTCATATTTATATGAGTAGTACACAAAGGTAAGATACATGCAATGAATCTTGCTGTGAAAAGAATTGGTGACAACAATTTAACATCTAATCAGGAATAATTCCAAGAAAATTTTTTTTTTTTTTTTTTTTTTTTTTTTTTTTGACAGGCAGAGTGGACAGTGAGAGAGAGAGACAGAGAGAAAGGTCTTCCTTTGCCGTTGGTTCACCCTCCAATGGCCGCCGCGGCCGGCGCGCTGCGGCCGGCGCACCGCGCTGATCCGATGGCAGGAGCCAGGAGCCAGGTGCTTTTCCTGGTCTCCCATGGGGTGCAGGGCCCAAGCACGGGGGCCATCCTCCACTGCACTCCCTGGCCACAGCAGAGGGCTGGCCTGGAAGAGGGGCAACCGGGACAGAATCCGGCGCCCCGACCGGGACTAGAACCCTGTGTGCCGGCGCCGCTAGGCGGAGGATTAGCCTAGTGAGCCGCGGCGCCGGCCAAGAAAATTCTTTTTTTGTTCTTTGTCCAATATTGGCTGTGATTTTTCTTCCTTACTTCAGCCCTTTTTATTTTTTTAAAGATGTACTTTTTAATTTATTTATTTGAAAGGCACAGTTACAGGGTGGTGGTGGGTGGGGGAGAGAAATCTTCCATCCACTGGTTCACTCCCAGATGGCTGTTATGGCCAGCACTGGTCCAGACTGAAGCCAGGAGCCAGGAGCTTAATCTAGGTCTCCCATATGGGTGCAAGAGCCTGAGCTTTTGGGCCAGCCAGCCTCTGCTGCTTTCCCAGGTGCATTATCAGGGAGCTGGATTGAAGTGGAGAAGCTAGGACTCAGATGGGTGCCTAAAAGGGATGCTGGCATCACAGGGGTTGGCTTCATCAGTTATACCAAAAGCTGAATTCTAATGTATTTTACTTATATACATACCTAAAATGAGAATTCTTTTTTTTTCAGTTATATGTTTACTTTATACTTTTAAAATTTAACCATTAACTTTTTGACATATTTACTTCAAATGCAGACATATACATTCTATGTATTATATTTTCTTGAAAGCAGAGATACTAATATCAAAGGGAGAGATTCATGACAATGGTCATAACGTGGGGGTGGGGGAGAAGGATACATTGTTATTTCCATGGTATGATTCACAGAAGCAATATTTATCACCATATGCCAAATGATCTAGTCTCCATACAATTTGTGTACCCTATCAATTCCACAAATGAGAGAAAACATAGGATATTTGTCTTTCTGGGTATGGTTTATTTCATTTAGCAGAAAATGGGGCTTCTTTTGCTTTCCCCATTCCACATTCCCCTAGTGCCTCCCTTGTCTCCAGCCATTGGCAGCTCAGCCTCATAACTTGTCTCATTCTTATCTGTCTGTTATTATCGTCTTTGCTCACTTAGCAACACATTGTGGAAATTCCCCTAAGTCATCAGGTTTGGATCAAGATAAATCAAGTCCATTTTTCTAAATGACTACATAATAGTTCCTGACAGGAATTTACTGTAATTTATGAAACAATTTATTTTCCTATTTGTGAACATTTACTTAACCCTTTCCTTTTTAAAATCACTACAAAATCCAGTTACATATGTGGTGTATATAGAGCCCAATATTTTTATTTTGGTGAGATATATTTTCATATTTAGGATTTCTGAGTCAGAGAGCATATATTTTTTATTTTAATAGAAATTGCAACCCAAAAATTATCTTTTTAAAAAACTAGTTGCAACATTTCAATTTTTTCTACATCTCAGACAGCATCATATCTAATGACACTTTTAAATTTGTGTCAACCTGATGAACATAATATCTCATTGTCACTTAAATTTGCAATTCTCTAACTAATGAAGGCGCTGGGCATATTGTCATAGGTTTACAGTCCATCTGAATTCTCCTCCTGTGAACTGTTGATTCATATTTATCACTGACTGTTCTACTGAATTGTTTTCCTTAGGTATCAATTTGCTAAAACATTTTATGTATAGTCTAGGCATTAAATCTGTCTTCATTTGTATAGCAGACTGTTAGCCACCTATTCAGAATTTCCCTTTTCGCCATAACAAAGGAATTCTAATGGTGAGGTTGAAAATATGCCAGATTTATAAAACAAAAACAATTACAGAAAAAAATCACATTAACCAGACTCTTGTAAATGGGGCAGATACAGTAGTAGCTAAAGGAACATAAGCATAAGTCACACACAGAGACTTCTGGGGCTTTTATTTTTAAAAGGTACCAACTTAGCTAGTATATGTCCTTTGTTTTAACCCTTCCCACTTTCTCCCTGCCAGTAACTTGGATCCAATACCAAAGAAGCAGGTGGAGCTGTCTTTTTTGCGAACATGAAGTGACACGTGAGGATGCAAGACCAGAAGGGTCAGCTAAGTGCAGAGACAAATGAGCCCACCTTATGCTTAATGCACTGACTCGCTGTATGAGTTCTCAGGTGCTCACCTTCTGCCTTCTTTGACCAAGACAAAAATTAAAGTTCTAACTTGCTTAAGCCACAGTTATTGTGGTTTGTTTACAGATACTTACATTCCTCAGGGATGTATTTCCTGACAGCATTTCCCAAATGTATCGCTTACATGTTGAATTTGTTACTGGTATCTTTTACAATGAATTTTTCTTAAACATTTTTATATTCTCTTTTTCATCATCTTCAAAATTTCATGTAAAATGTAAATTATGAAAAACTATGCATGAATTTTAAAATGCTTTTGTATCCCCCCAAATCTGATTTTTTTAAATCCTTTTCTTCATGAACTTCTAAAGTACCCTGTATATCCTCTGGGATTTCTGCTTTGATTAGAGGTGCTTCAACCAATCACTAAGCATTTATCTGGTCCACATTTTCTTCTAACATATATTTTTAACCTTTAAGTCTTTAATTCAATTGGAATCTGTTTTTGTTTATAAAATGAGGTAGCTAACTGACATTATTTTCTTTCATATTACTGACTGGTTATATTTCTATCACCTTGTCAAACACTATACCTGCTAAATTGTGATAAAAGCTTTGTGAACAACTCAATTCCTGTATGCACTGGGGACAATTTCTGAGTGACTATTTTCTTGCTGTAATCTTTTTGCCCATTTCTATGTCAGAGTCATATATTGTTTTTTATTGCAATAGTTAAGAATTATATAGTCCTTCCTCAAAAGGTTTTTTTTATTTTTCTCAGTAATTTTCTGACATGTATTCTTTCATATGAACTTTAAGATTTAAGCAAATTAAGAAAGACTCCAGGAGTGAGTGTTTGCCTTGCTGTTAAGACTCCTGGTAAGATTCCAAAGTCTCACCTCATAAAGCACCTGGATTCCATTCCTAGCTCAGGTTCTTGATTCCAGCTCCCCGCTAATATGGACCCCGGGAGGCAGACATGATGGCTTAAGAGACCAAATCACAAATATCCAATGTAGGAGAACTGGATTAAATTCTATGCTCCCAGAAGGTTTTTGTAAGCTTTTACGGAGTAGATCAGCGAACGGGTGTCCTCTGTGTCTGTCTCTCCTTCTGTCTCTTAAATAAATAAACAAATAGACAAACAAACTTCAGTGGAAGATTTTACTTAGAAATGCAGCAGGAAATCATGTTAGTCTTACATTGCTTCATCTAAGACCATAGTCTTTCATAGTTATTATATATATTTTTAGACATTTAAATTTCTGTTATCTGTCTACTGGGATTTGTCTACACTTAGTTGTTGCACATAAGGATAAAAAATTCCTCTTTCCCATTTATTCTTCCTCCTTTCCTTCATACTGCAATAAACAAAATTTTTAAAGATATAGAGTAACGAGAAAATGATACATCATATCTTTTCACTGTTTTCTTGAAAGCATTTTTTCCCCTCCATTTTACATGTCAGAGCAGAGAAGCCCAAAGTTGGGGTCTACTAAGCATCAGAACCAGAATTCTAACTTGGAGCTGCACCGTTGTAGAATTCTTTTCTCCTAGCAAGTCACTGCCTCTCCATGGCAATTTCCTCCAAGTCTTTCTTCATTTAATCCTTACTTCCTACATGCAAGCATTGGATAAGTAACCCAAATGCTAAAGGTGAGAAGACATTTGAAAATGCTCCCACCAACATAAGCAATCTTCCCTGTGCTCATTGTGTTATATCTTAAATGCATCTTTTTTATTTTTGGCATTAATTTAGACATCTCCTCCTGGTTTTCAATGTACAGCAATTTTATATTTGTCTTCCTTTTACTCCTGAAAACTTTGTATAGTACAGCCTGTTGAATTTTACCCTAATTGGGATCATTTTCCGAATGGAAAGAAAAAAAAAAAAACCTAAACAGAACAATGGAAAATTCTCTTTGCTTTCAAGGAAACAGGAATTTAAAATTCAGATGCATGGTCTATTTCTCCTGGCTATACCTCTATTTCCATACATTTCCATCAATGACCAAGAAGAAATAGGGGTAGAAGACAAAATAAGTCCTAACACACTTAAAAATCACGCCAGTTTCAAGAACAGGTATATTTTAAAAGCTCTGTCCACATTTTAAAACGCATTTGTCTTCTGGAACTGCCCCATGGTCCCCAGGATCATGTCATTAGGCATAATACTCAAAGAGCTGGGCTGATTAGTTACAAAATTGATTATTTCCCATGTTTGGACATCTTTCAGAGACCTTAGCTCTATCAAATACAAGGAAATGGAATCAGACTATAATGATATAGGGAAGAAATGAGAAGGATTTCATGATTTCTAGGTACTTACTTCAATCACTTTAAACCTGTAGTTCTATAACACTTCCCTATTACTTTGCCATCAAACCCAATTTCCCCTCTTCCAAAAGGAAGCTCAGAATTTGGGGGACAGCATTCTCAAGGAAGAAAGAACAAATGCACGTCACTCCCTTTACTCTACATGTCATTTCTTCACTAGAGAATCAAATAAAGACCTTGTATAAAGGTTTAATTAAGGTCAAAATTTAAACAGGATCCTGCTTCCATGCCTGGGGGGAAGCCAGTGCCTACTTTTTTGAAGTGTAATATCAAGGGCAGAGTGAAACCTTGTACAGTGGGTTTCTCCTACTAATTGGCCCCAAAGTGAGGCCTCCTGTGTTTCAAGGGTTGCTCAAAGAGTTATTTGCATTCTCTACCTCCTCAGAAACATATTTTGAAGGAAAAGTAATCCTCCCCTTGAAAACGTGGTGTTTTGAGATTGTGGTAGTATTTGATTTGTGACAGGACCAAAGCATTGATCCAAGGAGTCACTGATTAGTATCCCAAATGCATAAAGTTGGGTCAATTCAAGCCTTGAGAAAGTACAATTCTCACTTGAAATTCTACGATCTCAAACTCCCCAAGGGAGTACATCACAATGAATATACATTCTTTTGAGATACTCAGTATTGCTACAATGGCTAGATTCTGAAAATGCAAGAGACAAAGATACAGAGATCTAGAGGTCCTTTTGGTTGAACCCTTCCTCCACAAAATAATTTAAATAAAGTGTTTACCCTGTGGCTTTCCCCACTCTATTCCGTGATAGAGAATGATTTTTCCTTCTTAATCTATCCCTTTAAGGCTCAAATTCAAGCACTTCCGTGAATACTTATTTACTTGTTTCCAGATAGCTATTTCTTTTCTGCATACTGTAGCGGCTATTTTGGATAGCACCACTTGACATAACTATGCACACATGAGTGTCTAGCTTACTTGGAGTTATAGAATTAAAAAAAAGCTCATTTTGCATATAAAAGCCTACTTTAAGTGATATTAAATAATGTAAACATACTAATAACTTTTTCATCATTCTTTATTCCTCCTAGCTATACCTTGGATCCAGATTATAGGTCTTCCTCTTCTGTAAGGTCCCAGTATGTTCTCACCCAATAGCTGTTCATGATGAATGCTCTATAGATATGTACTGGTTAGAAGATTAACACCAGGTTTGAAGCCAGTTTAACACAGTATAACCAAAAATTGTCAACATCCCACACTGGGGTGCCTGAGTCCAAGCTCTGCTTCCAGTTCCAACTCTGCTAATATGCTTCAGAGAAACAGGAGGTGATAGTTAAAGTACTTGGCTCCCTGCCACCCATGGGGGAGACCTAGAATAAGTTCTAGATTCTTGATTTCAGCCCGGCCCAGCCCTGGCTGTTGCAGGCATTTGGAGACTGAACCAACAGGTAGAAGATCTCTCTCTCTCTCTCTCTCTCTCTCTCTCTCTCTCTCTCTCTGCTTTTTAAACAAATAAAAATAAATAATTCTAAATTTATTTTATTTCTGTAAAATACTTATAAAGTGATATGCTTGATGAGGAAGACTACTGTTCTCCTGGGTCATGTAATGATGCCTGAGAGATAAGACATGCCAGCTTGTACCAACCCAAGCTAAAGTCACAGATGCCATAAATACATTTAGGATTGGTCTCTACTGGTCATTAAGCCAATTTTAATCAGAGAACAGTGTTTTCTTAAATCTTAGTCTTCCTGGTTGATGAGCCTGGAATTACTATATTTTTGGAATGTTTTGGTGTAACATAGGCAATTTCCCACTGGTGTGTCTTTCCTATATCTGAAGAATGGCCCTAGGTTTCCATATAAGATTGGAACCTGCCATGATGTCTACAACTGTTAGATGAAGCCCTGAAATATTTTTCCCAGTCTCTATTACTATGAGGTATGCTTAAAAACAATGGGAATCCATCAACAGATTCTGAGTGAAGAGGATAAAATTTGTAAAACAAAATTTTAGAAGATGACAGGAGATCTAAAGGCCCTAACATTAGGCTACCTTGAAAGAGAAGAGAGCCAGTCTCCTTCCCATACCCAAGAAACACAAAGGTGACAAAGAGAAAGGATAATCACCTCTAAGGTACAGAAAGAAAGGAGAAAATATCAATGTCATCTTTTGATCATTTCCATGAAAGTAGAGCAGAACTAAACTGGTGCAGATTAGTGGGATATATAGCCACCAATGGGAATGGAAAATCTGTGGATGGACTATTAAGGAAAATTAGATATTGAGTCCATAAAACAACTAACCAAAAAACTGAAGGGCATTGATGACCCAGGTAAGATCTTATGTGACTTTCATATTTGACAAAGGGGTATTTTTTCAGTTGCAGTAATGGAGGAATGAGAACAGCAAAATGGTGAGGGCATATTACGTTCTAATGAGAACCTATAGTCCTAAAAAGCAGAACTCAGACTGAGAGGCAGAGATTAAAGGCAGACAAGAGCGACAAGAAATGAGGAGGTGAGGACTAAGTAGTTCTGAAGAGAAGCCATGGGCATGGAGAACCTTGAAGCTTTACAAGTGCCATCCACATAAACGTTGCTATTTCTGAATTTGGGGATAGAATATCAAAAGTCAAGGAGCTAAAGTACTTGTGCCATTGCACAGAACAGACAATTATCTTCCTAAAAGTTCTTTATTTAATCTGAAAGTCATGTCAAAGTGGAGAATGTGGGGCCAGCGCCGTGGCTCACTTGGTTAATCCTCTGCCTGCAGCTCCAGCATCCTATATGGGTGCTGAGTTCTGGTCTTGGTTGCTTCTCTTCCAGTCTAGCTCTCTGCTGTGGCCCGGGAAGGCATTGGAGGATGACCCAAGTGCTTGGTCCCCTCAACCCGCATGGGAGACCGGGAAGAAGCACCTGGCTCCTGGTTTTGGATCGGCGCAGTGCCGGCTGTACTGGGCATTTGGGGAGTGAACCAACAGAAAGAAGACCTTTCTCTCTGTCTCTCTCTCAGTAATGCTGGCTGTACCAAGGCACGGAAGAAGCAAAAGAGAGCAGAGTCCACTTGGCCTCTTGAGAAGCAAAGGCTTCAAGGGAGCACAATAAGCATAATCAGCAGGAGGAGCCAAATTCAGGTGAGGTAGACATTACAGAGAAAACAAAACAGAGAATCTATTCACAAGACAGGATGGATCCCAAAGGACCCAAGGAAGAGTCAGTGACTAGGAGTGGCAGAAGAGGTAGGAAAGAGAAACAAGGTAGAGGATGGCATCTAGCAGAAAGTTGTGGGAAATGAAAGCTTCTACAGTAATTCTTGGGGAGAAAAAACTTCTGTGATTCTCTGTATCCATAGTGTTGGCTCAAACAGAGCTCACTTTTTCATTGAGATAAGCATTACTTCAGGATGCATTAGCAGGCAGCACAGTTAGAGAACAAAAACAAAAAAAAATTCTTAAGCCCATGGACCAACACAGATCCCTGAGCTTACTGAAGGTCTTCTGTGGCTAACTTTGTTGTGTAAATTGATGAGGTTAATATGAGACACATGCAGGCTTCACTCTGATTTTAAGTTATTGAGAGTAATCAATCTTCTTGTATCTCAACGCACATTGTTACTTCATGTTATCCCGACAGGATATTCAGTCAAGATCAACTAACAAGCTCATAACAATTCTAAGTACTTTATTGAGATGCCTCTCTGTTTAATTTGCACCTTTCACCATATTAATTACTTATTCACCCACCTCCCTGTAATATTAGTTTTGACCATATATTTCTTTGTCTCTCATCACTACTTTCTGAGTCCCTTGAGACTAAAGTATACAAGATAAAAATTGAATTGATGAACAAAAATATGCATCTTCAGTCTCCAAATTACAGAGCACTTCCCTGGCATACATTAGGTTTTTAATATATTTTTGAAGAATTGATCATCTCCATTTTTTCACACCAAAGGGCTTTGTTGTTTTTGTTGACACTACAGATGGTTCTTTTATGGCAACAACCATATGATAACCTAAGGCCAAACAAAGGATGTAAATCAACATATGTCTAAGGATGACTGGGGGTAACAGGAAGCATCTGTAACTCAATCAGGAAAAACAATATTGAGCAATGAGTTATTGAACTACTCCCAAAGCAAGTCAACCACAAATCAAGCAACCAATAAGCACTTATTCAATTCATGTACTATGCTCAATATTGTCAGGGCATTATACAGACTGTGGAAGTGCTCATAGTCTCTACATTCTCTTACCTTCAAGGAATTTATACCTTAGTGAAGAAAGCAAAATAATAAACCTTATAGCAAGGACAATAACACAAAATACTCAATGTTTACATGTGACAAACTGCAAGTAGAGAGACTTGTATGGTGTCTTTGTGTGATCAGGAAAGACACAAAACCAACTTTTGAAGGTTATGGTGTATTTGCAAAGGCAGAGCTTGGAGTGAAATGCACTCTAGGCTTCAAGAAGAATACAGAGATGAACAAGCATGAAAGGACACTGGAACAGAGGTCAGTGTATGTAGGTAGACTGGGAGGGAAGAAAAGAAAATAATATTCTGTGTGATGAGAATGTACAAAAGAATAATCTGGAGAAGAACTGATATTTTTCATGATAGAAAAAGTATAAACATCTTAAAAATTAAGCAATACTAAAATGTGTCCCAATTTCAATATGTTATTAATACATCTAAGCAGAATCTTAGTATTTTCATACAAAGTTCAAATTATTGGGTTTAGTGTGGAGTAAGAATCCTCCCCTATACCATCCCTTCTGTCCTCTGAAATCAAATATGGAACTATTAATCATCTTCCTCTAATAACCAACCTTAATGTAAAAAACCTCATGCAACAGTATGGTAAGCTCAAGCAGATTATAAGAAAGACATTTTAGGAACCAAGGGAAATATTTGCCATATCTGACTCACGGCCATATCTACAGAAAGGACCCTAAGCTAACTATCCTATACTCTCCTCGGTAACAGATTCTCTCTACTCTCTAAACATGGGATTCATGCAGAGTGACTTTGTGTATGACTGTGGGCTGCACACTGATAAGGAGTTTGACTTTGTAATCAGAGAGTCAAAAGCATTAGGTACTTAGACCACTAGTCTTCTCACTGCTTCAGCTCACATGGTCAAGTCATGGGCTGGCCTCTCCATCTTTTTTCTCTGAGAAAGTTAAGTCTCAATGAAGGGAAAGAAGAAGGGAAGCTTTGGAATTGCTCTATGCTGGAAACACAGGACACTGATAGTTCCTGCTGTATCTGAAGATTATTCTGGCTGGAATACGTAGGGCAATCAGGGAATTTCTGTCAGTTACATACCTAGAACTTAGAGGTAAAAACAACAGTACGTTTGGGCAGGGAAATCCTATGACAGTAGGTTTAATGGTAATATGCTACATTGCATTGAAAACAAACATTAGGTATGAAAAATCATTGTGGATAACAAATGACAAGGAATCAAGGTAGTAGAAGAGGGATTGACATTGTGGCATGGTGGGTTAAGTCACCACCTATGATCATAGCATCCCATATCAAAGCACTGGTTCAAGTCCTGGATGCTCCACTTCCAAACCAGCTCCCTGCTAATCTGCCTAGGAAGGCAGCAGAAGATGGCATATGTGGGCTCCTACCTCCCAAGTAGGAGACCCAGATGGATTTCCTGCCTCCTGGTTTTAGCCTAGCCCAGCCCAGGCTATAGCGGCCATTTTGGGAGTAAACCAGCAGATGAAAGATTCCTTTCTCTCCCAGTCATCTCTCCCTCTCTTAAAGTCACTCTGCATTTCAAATAAATACATAAATTATTTTTAGAAAAAGGCAGAAGAGGTGAGAGGCTGTTTTGATCAGAAGCATTTATGATGGATTTGCCTTCCTGTGTAGAACTGGGCCTTGGCACAGTGTGTTTGGTGAACTGGTCATGCATTCTACTGTGCTAAAGGAGGATGGCTCTTCAAGGAGAACAGAACTGTAGATGGTCAGAGAGGGAAGAAACACAGGGAGAGTCCAAGGGGACTCTTGATGGAAATCACACTTCTATCTCCTCCCTACCCTAATCTCAATGACTGCCAAGAGAAGACCTAGTCCCTACAGTGAGGAGGTCAGTGGTCACTAATTTCCAGAAGCACATTTATTGGCAGAGTAAGTGTGGGAAGCAGGACATTGTAGGAAGTTCTATGTAATAAAGAAAGAAAATTCCTTCAAAATGTATATTGTGGTCATCATCACTACAGTATTTGCATTGTGAAACTAGCTCAAGCCCAAAGTAATGATATACAAGTGGCAATTTTCTACTTATGTTGTAAAATGCTACGAGCTAGTGTTGAAACAGTGATTTCATTACTGAATAGTTCAGTATTCCTCAGTGTTTGTCAGGATCTACGAGTAAAAACACAACAAACCATCATGACCATTTTTTTTAATCTGTGCCTCTGAACTGAGTGGAAAAGATTTTAAAAAATTTCCTGAGCATCTATTATAGTCAAGACACTTTACAGAGAAATCTTTATGTGATCTTCACAACAAATTTGAATGTCAAGTTTAGAATATGTATGGATGAGAAACTGGACTTTCAGAACTCTCAGTTCTCAGTCTTTTACTTTACTAAGTAACAGAAACAAGAGTGAAATACAAAGATATCTGACTTCAAAGATTGTCTTTTTTCAAATCTATTCTATACACTGCTTCCTTTTACAACAAGTTAGTGCCAATTTTATTAATCCTGTGGTCTCAGCACTGAAAATAAAGAATCTTCCTAATATTTGGATCACAAGCAAAATTTTTACTCTTCTGGACTATAAAAAATTCAATGAAATAAAAAAAAAACAATGAGCATTTTCAACACATACAGGATGAGATGAAATTCTATTTTTTTAGTTATCCTATTCAAAATACCAAGGTCATTATTTATGATGAATTTCTACTTTTTATAGATGAACATTTGTGTGACTCACAATAGAATCTTTGGGAAATTTGCCCACTTTAATCAATGCAGCAATAAGAGGGAGGAGGAGAGAGGAAACCATCAAGATGGATGTGGCAGTGATTCAATTAGATTTGACCCTCACACTGGGAATGTGCCAGCCTGATGAGAGAACATTTATGCTGCCTCTTAAATGCTCAAGACTTCTAAGCAATCCCCAGCCCATCACACGGAAGAAGCTTTCAGACCAGTGCAGTGCCGCAACACATCCTTTGAGTTTCACCCGTACATACTTCATTTTGAAAATGGCATTTTATCAAAAAACTCAAGAAGGAAGTAAACTAGCACTGGAATTGCAGGCAGGCAGAGAAGGAACTGGGGAAGGGCATGTGATTCCAATACTGCAGCACATAGAACATTCTCTCCCTGATCCCCAGTTGCATTGCAATGGCCATTTGTAAATCATTTTTAATTGTCTTATTAAACAGCTTAGAGTACAGCAATCAAAAGTGTGTGGCGCAGTGAGACCTAGCATAACCATCAGGCACGGATCAGCAGTCAGGATAATAGAAGATGCAGGATTATATAACCAGTTATGGCCAGCAGGGAAGGTAGTTTGGAAGGAAAATGGTACATGGCTGGTTCTGAAGAGATGCTGATCTCAGATAATATGAAATCTGACATGAATGAAGGGAATGAAGCCCCCTCTTAACTTGCGCTCATGCATCAGTCATGTGCAGGTTTATGACTGCACTGGGGAAAGCCAACTGTCAAAAGCAGCTATCTCTTTTCAAGGAGAAATTTCTCACAGCGTTCTGAATCACAACATTAACTGATATTTGCAAAACAAGCCCCAAAGTTTGGATTTTGGTGCATGTGTGGAAATTCCGAGTAACTAAATCAGGAAGTTAGATTCTTCCTTTGATGAGAACATACAAAATTGCGTGAAAGTGGAATCTTACTTTGAGATGAAATTCAACAGTAATTCCATGAAGACAATTTTCTGATCTGAGTGTATGGTATCACAACTTTGTGATTCACAGTGATGACATCTTTAAACCCAAAATAAATCAATGATTCCTTCTAATTTTTCTACAGACTTAATTGTCTTAACCTGCCAGAAAGCATCACAGGGAAAAACAGCAAATTCATGAATTATAGTGCAATATCAGGCAGTAGTAAGAACCAATAGTTCATGGTCATCCAAAGACGGCCTTGGAAACAGTTTGTGTTCCTGAGTAACTCAATGAAGTATGTTGATCCTCATGGTGTATCTTTTACTAGTCATCAATCATTTTCAGAGGTAAGCATTTGGTACAGTAGTTAAGATGTTGCTTGAGACTCTTGCATTCAATATCTGACTGGGTTTGCGTATTGGCTGTGCTCTCAATTCCACCTTCCTACAAATATGCACCCTGGGAGACAGCAGCTGATGGCTCAAGTAGCTGGAGTTTGCCACACACACTGGAGACCTTAACTGAACTGCAGCCTCTTGGCTTCATCACGGCCCCAGCCCTTGCTATTGTAGGCATTTTGGGAACCAGTCAGTGGATAGGAAAGCTCTGTCTTTCTGTTTCTCCCTCCATCTTTCAAATAGAATAAATTATTTTAATTAAATGTAAAACTAAACTTTTTTAAAGAAGTAGTAGTAAATAATTTCTAATACAATCACCAAGGATCTGGCCAAAAATTAGGACTGCTTAAAGAAAAAAATCTGTGTGATTAAAGCTAACGTGTTGGTAAATACTTCAAGAAACTTTTAATATGAAATTAGCCAGAAAAAAAATCTGGTCTTTTAGTTCCAAAGTACCCAAGTTAATTGTTGTTACATAAATAACACACAGTTTACTATTTTTAAATCTCGACTTCCTAGCTACAGGAAAAATATTTTAATGTATTTTCATATGCATTTGGCCATGTCCAGAGAAAGCATAAAAATTTCAAGAAGGACATTAATAGTCAAATATTGTGACAAACTTAGAAAACATGATTATGATGCACTTCCTTGAGGAATGATCCATTAACAGCTCTTGTCTTTAAACTCTGAGCAATATGCAATACATGATTTAATAAAAATAATGTCACGTATGGGATACAGGTATAGAAAAGAGGGAAACAATGCAAAGAGTTTCCAACATACATATTCTTCCTAATTTTCCCTTTCCCCAAGATACTCATCTCTTGAGTTGAGCATTTCTCGGTTTGAGCATCTCTTGGTTTGTGGCGCTTCAGAAATGGGGTAGGCATTTAGTATTTTCATTATAATAATGGTTAGGATGCCCAACTCTCACATCACAGGTTTAAAACCTGTCCCTATGGGCTGGCTCTGTGCCATAGTAGGTTCAACCTCCACCTGCAGTGCCAGCATTGCATATGGGCACCAGTTCCAGTCCCAGCTGCTCCACTTCTCACCCAGCTCTATGCTTTGGCCTGGGAAGCAGTAGAAGATGGCCCAAGTGCTTGGGCCCCTGCACCCATGTGGGAGACCCAGAAGAAGCTCCTGGCTCCTGGCTTCAGATTAGCTCAGCTCCAACCGTTACGGCCATTTGGGGAGTGAACTGGTGGATGGAAGATCTCTCTCTCTGTCTCTCCCTGTCTGTAATTCTGCCTCTCAAATAAATAAAATAAATATTTAACAACAAAAACAACAATAAAACCTGTCTCTGGCAGTTTCCTGCCTCTGTTCAGTCTCCT
Organism: Oryctolagus cuniculus; assembly: GCF_964237555.1. Classification (NCBI taxonomy): domain Eukaryota; kingdom Metazoa; phylum Chordata; class Mammalia; order Lagomorpha; family Leporidae; genus Oryctolagus; species Oryctolagus cuniculus. Next base: position 24,933,749 of record NC_091451.1, on the reverse strand, counting down.
TTCAATGTAGGCTCTGGGACACAGTGGTGATGGCTCAATTAATTGAGATCCTTTTACCCAGATTGCTAATCTGAACTGAGTTCTAGTCTCCCAGCTTTGGCCATGGTCCAGCCTTTGGTGTTGTGGCCATTTGAAAAGTGAACCCAAGGATGGGAACACCTCCCACTCCTTTCTCTCTAAGACACTAAACAAAGTAACAAGCAAAATGACTCAACCAGATGCATAAATGAAATTCACTAAATATTTACATTAAGAATGAAACAGCAAGAAATAAAGAAGGATATATATAAACCCGAATATCATTGAATCTTATTGCTGGAAGATATTTGTGTCTTAATTAAGAGTTCTGGATTTCCAGCTCACTGGCTACATGTCTTAAATTGGGTCTTACTTTATTAGAGATGTATATCTATGCTAAAAGATTTCAAAGGTGAACAATTAGAATAGATATTTGAATTACAGAGGAGTATCTGATGGAATGATGAGTTACAGTTCTTAAGAGTGATACAATATATAGAAAAATTATCCATAAGGTTAGCAATAAAATGATTAGAAACAAAATAAGTAAACAGCCAGGCAGGCCTGGATAAGTTGCCTAAGTAAAAGCTGAGAACAAAGTGTAGGTTCAAAAGGAGTATTTTATGTTATGTGGGCTGAATAAGTCCAACACAGGTTAATAGTCTAAAGAAGTCACACAGGACCAGACAAACAATGGAAATATAATTGTTGGTACTGGTGATATTATTTTTATTATAATTTTATTTAGACAAAGAATACTATTTAAAAGGATGGTAAGGGGGCATGATTTTATCCTCATTGTGTCATTTTCTGCAGTTCATTAAATGAAATAAATTGATTCAGCAAAGCTAATTTTGTAATTAAAAAGCTTATCATGGTTTTCTGTAATGAGTTAAGTAAACAGACAGTAATTCAGTTACAATATTTACATAGCTTATATCAGGGGACATTTGCTTACTAAATTAAATAATATGGGGGAGTAAGGAAGAGATAATTTAAAATAGGTGGGAACCAAGTACACTGAGGGCATGAAGGAACTCAGACTTGAAAGGTCATCACTGCATTTTTATGGTGGTGTCAAGACAATTAGCTATTTGAAGCTCCCTTGAGATGGAAGACACAGTGTCCAGTGACTTTATTTAACTATGGTACCATTAAAAATTGTGGTTCGCCTCTCTTGATAAAGATAGTAAATAATCTACTTAAGCAAAAAAAAAAAAAATAACTAGGATTTCACTTCTCATAGGAGGAATTATTTCTTTATGATCACAGGTTTCCTGAAAAACCCTATTCCCCTATTCCTGGAGATGAGCACTATACCTGTTTCACATAACAGAAAACACTGCTGAGCAAAAAAAATTTTTTTTTAATTTTACATTTTTCTTCATACTATTTGTTGATTCCTCTATTTAGTGTAGGATTAATCTCATGAGTATAAAGGTAATTGAAAATAGATCTTGGTAAAAAAATAAGAATGGGAATAGGAGAGGGAACAGGAAGGAAGGTAGGAATATAGGTGGGAGAGAGGTAGGGTGGGAAGAATCACTATGTTCCTAAATTTGTATATATTAAATACATGAAGTTCATACATCTTAAATAAAATTTAAAAAAAGAAAACAGTAACATTTATTGTTTTCTAGCTATAAATCAAGCCACCAGGTAAAGATCAAGGCACTGTGGCAAAAACTTAGATGGGGAGTATTTTAATTAATTCATTCTGTGCACTTATGAAAAGAGTCACAGCCCCAGACATGACAATAAGTAGAAGTAGAATCTAAATGAAAGGATGTAAGTAAAAAAATAAATGTCAAACTTCTTGTCATGGGACTCCAAACCTATTAAAATCAGTGGTATAAATGCCATCTTAATTGTTAAAGGGATCATACTAAATGTTAAAGTCAGCATATAGATAGGTTTAAGTGTAAAAGTGATCATATAAATAACATCAAGTGCCTGATAATAATGAGACAGAATTAAAAAAGAGGGAATGTCCAATATGGGAAGCAGTCTACACAGCAGACTCCTAGAATGACATTCATTGTAAATAACACTCTGACCTCAGAACCAACCCTTAAGGCTTCCTGGTATGGCTTAAAGGCCTGTGAGAGCATCTCAGGCATGAAAAGCCAAGACTCTGTGGCAAAAAAAAAAAAAAATTCTACAAAAAGGATCTCTGTGAGACCCCAGTGGGAAGAAGGGGCCATCAAAGAAGGATGTACTTTTCCCTGAAAGGAGCTGAGAACTTCCACTTCACTTATGGCCGTGTCCCAATACTGATGGAGTCTGGTCACAAAAGGCTTCCATAGCCTTTGCAGCCCATGGCAAGAGCCTTGGGTAATCACTGATGTCATGAATAAGAGTGTTAATTGTTAAAGGAACAACAGAAGTCACTGTGCACTTGCGCCCCATGTAGGACCTCCATCCTTAATGAGTTGTACTATGAGAATTAACTGCAAAACTTGTTCTCAAACTGTACTCTATATGTTGTGTGTGTGTGTGTAGGTGGGTGGGTGCAAACTGTTAAAATCTGTACTTAACATAGAACTGCTCCTCTGTATATAAAATCAAACTAAAATGAACCATAAAGAAGAAGGGGATGGGAGAGGGAATAGGAGGTAGGATGGGAGTCAGGGTGGGAGGGTGGATATGGGGGAAGGAACCACTATATTCCTAAAGTTGTACCTATGAAAAATGCATTCATTAAATGAAAGCTTTAAAAAATAAATGTGATGCTCACTCAAATATTCAAAAAAAGAAAAATTTTTGAGAGTACAGTAGGATTAAATAGTTTAAATTCTACCAAATATTTGTGGAGGTGAAATGTAATTGCTCAAAGGGTAGTCTCTTAAAGTCCTGATAAATTATTTTTCAAAAAGAGTCATAGTAATACTAAGACTGACTGCAGATTAGAACTTCAAATCTCTTTCTCTTTTCTGTTTGAAATACCCTCCAAAAGGTGGAATCCATGAAGACCTGCATCATTTGATTACCTTTGAATGTTGACTCAGAGTCAATTCAGAGAGAGATGAAGAAACTGACAGAGAAAGGAAGCAAAAAAAAGGAAGAGAAAGGCAGGAGATAGGAAGAATGCAGGAGAGGAGAGATAAGAGCAAGAGTGAGGAAAGTGAAAGAGAATAAAGAAAGTAGAAAAGAGAGATGAGGAGAGTCAGACTATGTAGAAGAGAGGGGGAAAGAGGGCATAGCCTCAGAAGCACTGGTCCTGTCTTTCTCAGTAGATTTGATAATTAAACCAATGATCAGGACCAACAATGCTTGCTTTAAAAAGCTGGCAAACTCATTGTCTCAGGTAATGCAGCTGTGGTTTCAAGACAATGGAAAAATCTCTTTGAAAGTTGCTGCCTTGAGATTAAGATTAACCACAGGATACCTAGCTGTTGTTGAACTATGGAGTGCACTTCCACTTCCTATCTTTTTCTAGTCTTATTCTGATAAATTCATGGGATCACTATTTAGTGACCTTATATTGCTCATATTAGTGTAGGTCTGGGGATCCCAATCACTTTCAGTGGTATCTAAAGTTTATCTTCATTAAAGCTCAAGCAATTCAGTACCATGGATAGCTACCTGTCTCCCAAAGTAAAGATGATCTACAGCTCAGAGGCTTGGTTCAGCCTTTTTCATCAAACATGGTGTGCAATATGGAACAAAGCAAATACTTTGTCTTTGTTCAACTGAGATAAATTACAAGAGTGAGTGAATGGTATGACCCACATTCACAGAACCTAAATGATATTTTATAATACTTAACCACATATATTTTACCACATACCCAGACATACTGATATTTTCTTTCCATCTTTCTGAACAGGAATTTGTTGAAGTCCAGATAAACCTGATATATTAAATATATGTCCTTTCAGAATATTTATGCCAGTTATCTTCTTTGAAAAACACCGACTAAAGCAACTAATGTCAAATATCTCTTACCTTAAGAATAAAATTGATGGGGCCAGCATTGTGACATAGTGGCACTTCCAGCAATGCCAACATCCCACATGGGATGGGACTTTGTCCCAGCTACCCTACTTCTGATTCAGCTCCCTACTAATGGCCTGGAAAAGTAGTGCAAGAAGGCCCAAGTGTTTGGTCCCCTGGCACCCACATGGAAGACCCAGATAAAGCTCCTGGCTCCAGCCAGGCACAACCCTGGCTGTTTTGGCCAACTGGTGAGTGAACCAGTGGAAGAAATCTCTCTCTCTCCCTCTCTCCCTCTCTCCCTCTCTCCCTCTCTCCTCCTCTCCCTCTCCCCCCCCTCTCCCTCTCTCCTCCATCTCTCTATAATTCTGACTCAAATAAAGAAATATTTTTAAAAAGAATAAGGCTGACAGAGACCTTCTGAAACTGTACATAACAGAAATTCATAGAGTCTGGGATTAAGGAGGATATAAAAATTCTTCCCAACATTCATTTCCTGAAAATCCATTATGTTATAACAGACTAGGAATGTATGCAAGCAAAAAGTGTTGAGGGATATTCCATATATTCTCTCTGCTCCCCTACCTCTGATGCAAATTATGGTGTTATTTAAAAGAGGAATGTCAAACACTAGATACAGATATCCAAGTATATGCATTGTACAAAGAATAAGACAAATCTTATACTTCACAAGTATGCTAAATTGTTCAGTTTAAAACTGAATGGTAGGACTATCCTCTAAGCAAGAGACATAAGTGGGGTCCTTTGCATTACTCTCTCTAGAGTCTCTCTTCCTATAGACCCACTGCAATATGTTATGGAGTATAACAGCTATTCACATAAATAGTGTGTTTGAGGAACACAGGAAATAATTAGTTATCTCTAGCTAAAGAAGGGCTATGATGTTTTCCCTAAGGGCTCTTCCAACACCATTGTCTACTTCCCTTCCAGTGCTGCACCAGTTACCACCATGTGTCATCTGCCAGCTTCTGCCTACAACACGTGAGGCCTCTTAAGTATGAGTATCATTTTCAATCCTATTTTTCAGGTTAAAAGCAGTAAATTGCAGATGGCAAGTGTTTTTTTTTTTCCTTGAGATTACTGAAAGCTGGGGGTAATTTTGTCGTGAGTCACATTAAAAAAAGAACAAGTGATGTTATATAGCACCTACTCAACATGAACATGTGCAAAGAACAGTTATCCACGCAGCCATCCATTCAGCAAAGGCAGAAAAGATTTTTCTTTGCTTTATGGTGACAGATTTTGGAGTGAGAGAATATGTGTGTTCAATGTGCCTGTGTAAGCACAGTCTCACTGTGTGTGAGGATACAGGTGAATAAAGAAACAAACCTGATGGAAGCACCTGTAGTGTACTGAGTTATGACAATTACTACATTGAAGGGTTTTATTTTAATAAGCTGGGGAGAGGAGAGGCTAAAATCATTATAGCGGTGACAATTTCACTTACAGACTAAATTAAGAATTTCTGTATAGAGTTTTGATATTTTGTCTCATACATCTATTTCTATCGGCCTAAAAATTTAAGCTTCTATTTATTGAAATTAAAGAAGCCTCTGAAATACCTTTAGCCTTTTGAAATGAGACTATTTTGTAAACACCTTTGAAAGAGCAGCGCGACAGACTAAAGGCAGAGGAGAGAAGCTCTGGGCACTGCTGGGATTTGGGAAAAAGAAGCAGTTTTCTCAGTTTCCTCCAACCAGCTCTGGGAACTTCCTCCAAGTCTTTTCACTCCAATTACTATCAGCATTACCTGAAGAGATAGGAGTACGTATCACCTGTGGTTCTTTGTGGCACTAAGTCCTGTAGCTCACATCTTTTATAAGAACTTTTTTTTTGAGGCCCCAAGTAGATCACATCTCAAAGTTTTTGCAGTCTTGAACTCTCTACCCCACTTAAAATTACTCACTGATGATTCCTCATTGAACTAAAACTGAGCTTCCAAATCCCACTGCGAATTTTACAATTTAGAGTTCTTAACACAGGATCAGATGAACACAAGTCTTGATTTTACCATCCTCAAAGTTGGGCACGATATAGGATAAGACCACACACTTGAGAAATGGAAATGCATGGAGGTTGCAACAAGGGTGCTTAAGCAAGGGTAAAACCAAATTATATAAACAATAATACTAAAGCACATATTTCAAAGAACACATTCCTTTGTCTGAATTACAACAATAAAAACCTAAATCAGTTGCACTGATCATGACAATAGATATTTGTGAGGTTCTCAAAATGATTTCTACCCTTAATTTATATCATATTAACCAATTCACTAATCTCACCAGCAGATATTCAGGACTGGTACCATAAAGCAAATATATGAAATTATCAATAGCAATAAATTATATGCTTTAGAAAGAAGCATGCAACCACATCAAAGCTGTTCCTGCACGACTTGGACTGAACATTGGTTTTAATTTTAAGAAGGTAGAAATAAATATTTCAAGGAAGAAGTCTGCAGGCATAAAGGAGGGAAATGAATCACATTGCATCTGAGTGGAAGGTGTAGCAAAGAACTGAAAATAGGAGAAGATGACGGAAAGAGAGATGAGAAATACATTCGTCAAGTAGACAAAAGCGTGATTTACAAATGAGGACCTGTTAAGTGGGTCTGTACTCATTTGCAACCCCCTCTTCCTCCCAACCTTAGAACAGTAACATTTCAGGAGAAACAATGTGCAAAAAGGTAATTTCTGGCCGGCGCCGCGGTTCAGTAGGCTAATCCTCCACCTTATGGCGCCGGCACACCGGGTTCTAGTCCCGGTCAGGGCGCCGGATTCTGTCCCGGTTGCCCCTCTTCCAGGCCAGCTCTCTGCTGTGGCCAGGGAGTGCAGTGGAGGATGGCCCAAGTACTTGGGCCCTGCACCCCATGGGAGACCAGGATAAGTACCTGGCTCCTGTCATCGGATCAGCGCGGTGCGCCGGCCGCAGCACGCCAGCACGCCAGCACGCCAGCACGCCAGCCGTGGTGGCCATTGGAGGGTGAACCAACGGCAAAGGAAGACCTTTCTCTCTGTCTCTCTCTTACTGTCCACTCTGCCTGTCAAAAAAAAAAAAAAAAAAAAAAAAAAAGGTAATTTCTGAGTGGCAATAGGAAACCTTGGCACTTACTAGGTTCTGTCACAAATACTTCTCCCTGGTAAATTATTTCCCAAGCCCCATATATTTCTCAAGTATTTTGTTCTAAGCCTTCCTTTGTATTTTTCACTTCCCTCTCCTCCATCATCCTTCCCAGCAAAGGTGCTAGAGATTTTTAATTCTACTGGTTGCCAGTAGTAATCTGAAATGATGACAAATGTGAATGGTAAGTCACATGCCTCCAAGTGGCAGCACCTAGTTCCTGGGGATCCAAAAGCTTTCAAGAATGCTCCCTTCAAATAGTAATAGGGCAACTATCGCCATCTAGATGGCCAATCCTTGAGTGTGCTCTCTTCCAGCTTGTGCTAAGCCAGGGCATGTCTACAAGAGGATCTGCTGCCTTCTGTAGTTATACAAACGGAAAAATGAACCACAAGAGCAGTTTTTGTTGGTGAAAAAAGCCCCTGGGATTCCAGAAGCCACAAACAGGCCAAAGAGCAAACTCAGTTGTATCCATTTATTCTCCAGCTTTCCCAGGCTGGTGAAGCTCTCTCTCACTTCTGCAGTCACTGTGCTTGATTAGCTCTCTGAGAAAACATCCCTCTCTAAGGAGACAAGCTGATAGATATTTTGATTCAGTGCTGAAGTCTAAGTGAAAACATTTAGTTATTTATGCTGATATTCAATCATTTCTCTATCTCATTGCTATACCTTGAAAAGCAAGAGAGAGTACATTAAGATCCAAAGGGACGAGACACATCCTATCTGAAAAAAGGAACAATATTCACCAAAAAGAAAAACATAAATACAAATAACTGCAACAACAGCAGATATGTTAAGAGCAAAATAAGCAGATAAACACTATACAATTAGGGGCTCCCAGCCCTGGCTAACCAAAAGCAAGCTTTCAGCATCTGGTAGTATTTTCTATGGTCAAAACCTGGAAGATGGTGCTGGCTTCTGATGGGTAGAGCCCGACAATGCTGAGTGCAGCCAACCATGCCCTGGCAGCCTTGCACTAGGAGGAATCTCTTGGCCCACAGTGTCAACAGTTGAGAGGTCGAGAAAGCCCAATGTAAAGGAAATGGAAAAGGCAACGGGGTAGGGACAAAGGAATATGGACTGAAATGTGGATGGAGGTCAAAGGCCAGGAATGTTTCATTTTGGCTCTAAAAAGTCCTGCACAATAGTTTTAGTAGAATTACAATAAGTAATCTTAAAGAAACAATACAGAAGGAGGAAGAACATTCATTGAATGCATTTAGAATAGTCAGTATTTTTTTTAGCTATTGTTGTTTGATTATTTCTTTAACCCAGCTTTCTGAACATAAATCCACAATGTTCAAGTTGGTCTTCTAATACTAAAAAGTTTCAGAGTGTGAATATTTACTATTAACATACTTTCCAAAACATATTGAGGGAATGGTTAAGATGCCTGAATCCCACACCGGAGTAACTGTGTCTAAATCAACTCCACACTTCAACTTTGTGCTAATGCAGACTCTGCTAGGTAGTGGCGATGGCTCAATAATCGGTTTCTTTCCATCCCCATGTTTCCCAGCCCCAATTTCACCTTTGTTCCAGCCCCAGCCACTGCAGATATGCATATGGGATCTCCCGACCTGTCTCTCTCTCTCTCCATCTATGCATCTCAAATAAATTAAAATTAATGAAATATAAACCCTTATAATTAGTAATACTTTTTTAAAGAGGTAAGACAATTTTAACAAAGGTTAAGATTGCAAATTCCAGAACAAAATTGCCTTACTTACCATTTGTGTGATTATAGCAAACCAATAAATTCCTGTAAACCTTATTTTCTGCAGCTATAAAATAGGTACTGTAGTATCATTTACTTTGCAGAAGTGAATTAAAATACCAAAGCAAATCACTTAACATTAGTATGTGAATAATCATTTAGTAATTTCTCATTGTAGTCACTGATTTTCTTATTGATGATAAATATTTTGGCTGATTCCATTAATGAAGAAGTGAGGCACTTAATAGATAATTTAATAATATTTAAGTTATGTAACTTCCCAGAAATTCAAGCCACATTATAGAAAACATCTCTGGAAAAAGATAAAATTTTCACAATTAGATAAGTACTTAATGTTTATGTTCAGTAGGTTTGATAATTTATTGGAACTCATAATGAAGAAAATGCTATTTCATACCAAATCACACATATGCAAAATTATGAAGTCTTAGCCTTTCATTTGATTCTGTAAATATTATTTATTTACTTACTTATATGAAATGCAAAGAAGCAGAGGGAGAGAGGGGGTAGAGAGAGAGGCAGAGGGAGAGAGACAGAGACACAGAGACAGAGAGAGACAGAGATGATTCCCTGAGAATGGCTCACTTCCCAAATGCTTGCAAGAGCTAGCAGGATTCTTAATTTCTTATGGAGAAAATTGTTGCTTATAGGCCGCCATTTTGGGAGTATTTTCAAAAAAGTTTCATTCAGTTTTTAATAGATTCAATATACTTACTAGATAAAGTTTAAGAATATAACAATATCCCCTTCCTCATTTCTTCTTTCTTTGCTTTTTCAGTTTCTGAGGTATGTTTTAATTTTACATTATAGTAAAAAGGTCATTGCTTCACCAAATAAGAACTTTAACAAGCAAAAAGCAAGAAGACTCTAGTGGAAATAAAGGCAACAGCTATAAACAATAATTAAATGGAAAAATCACCATTTCATCCATATATGGATCATTAAATCTATAATAATATAATATTGTTAATCACTGATTTCATAAAGGTAAAAGCAAAATTTTACAAAATAGTATTTCAGGAATAAGGATAGACACAGGCACTTCCTTTTTTTTATTATTTTTATTTTTTAAAAATTTTAGCTCCCACATATAAAGGAGAACAAGTATCTGTCTTTCTACGTCTGGCTTATTTCACTATTAACGTCCTCCAGTTATATCAATTTTCATGCAAATGGTGGAATTTCATTCTTTGTTATAGCTGAATAATATTCCATTGTGTGTTTATATGTTTTCTTTGTCCTTTCATCTATGATGGACACCATGGTTGATTCCAAATTCATTTTATTTATTTCAAAGTCAGTGACATAGAGAAAGGGAGATGCAAAAACAGGCCTTCCATCTTCTGGTTCACACCCCAAATGGCTGCAATAACCAGAACTGAGTGAGGCCAAAGCCAGGAACCTCAAACACCATTCTGGCCTCCCACATGGGCGGCAACGGCCCAAGCACTTGAGCTATCTTCCACTGCCTTCCCAGGCATAGTAGCAAGGAGCTGGATCAGAAGCAGAGCAGCTGGGACTCAAACCAGGGCTTTAATATGGGATGATGGGATGCTGGCATTGCAATCAACAGCTTATCTGCTGTAAAACAGGATGGGTCCAGCACTGAGGAGTAGTAGACTTAACATCCACCTGTGGCGCCAGCATCCCATGTGAGTGGCAGTTCATTTCTCTCTTTTTTTTAAAAAAAAATTTTTTATTTATTTATTTGACAGGTAGAGTTACAGACAGTGAGAGAGAAAAGGAGACAGAGAGAAAGGGCTTCTTTCTGTTGGTTCACTACCCAAATGGCCACAATGACAGGAGCTACACTGATCCGAAGCCAGCAGCCAGGTGCCTCCTCCTGGTCTCCTATGCGGGTGCAGGGCCCAAGCACTTGGGCCATCCTCCACTGCCTTCCCAGGCCACAGCAGAGAGCTGGACTGGAAGAGGAGCAACTGGGACTAGAACCCGGCGCCCATAAGAGATGCCAGCACCACAGGCAGAGGATTAACCTAGTGCACCACGGTGCCGGCCCCGATTTCCCTTCTGATCCAGCTCTCTGCTATGGCCTGGGAAAGCAGTGGAAGATGGCCCAAGTACTTGGGCCCTGCACTCAAGTGGGACACCTTGAAGAAATTCCTGACTCCTGACATCAGATCAGCCCAGTTCTGGGCGAATCAGCAGATGGAAGACATTTATCTGTCTCTCCCTCTCTGTTAACTCTGCCTCTCAAATAAATAAATAAAATCTTTTTAAAAAAGACTTTTAAAACTTGTCAATCTCCCTTATTTTTATTAGTTTTCAAACAAGAGAGTGTAGGCCTTGGCTTTTGTCAGGCTATCATATATAGCTAATATATAATAACCTATTTGGGTTTTATTGCTTTTATTTATTATTACCATTTTTTATTAAGAGAAATGATACTTTCTTCTTACCTTAGGGTTTCATGTTTTGTTTTCAAAATAAATATATTAAGTAAAGTAAATCAGCTTAACAACAATATTAAATATATAACAGCACTGGTGATATGTGAAAATGATACAAATGGAGAAGGTGGTAATCAAATTCATGGGGGTAGAAAAGAATGCACAACACTCCTTCTTGGATTATCTTTAAATGAGTATACACATTCAATCCCAGAGGTTCTTATATAGTCTATATTTTGTCTAATATTTTACTAACAAACAGAGGTAGGACTCATAATATTCAAACTTTCAAGGTAATATCCACCCTGGCTTTTAACAAAATACTGTGTGTGTGTGTGTGTGTACACAATTTACACGTACAATGTATACTGTTTACATATATAGTGTATATACATACTGTTTACTCTTGAAGCACATGTAGCAAAATGTTAAAAATAGTTAAATCTATATATGTTTCTTGAACTTTTCTTTGCATTCTTCTGTATTACTTGGGATATGTTGTAATAAAAATGCAAAATAAAAATACAATAATAATTTTTCAAAAGCTAAATGAATATTAAGGTTTGAAAGTTGCTTAAGATGGTTTCTTCCATTCTTGTTTTTTTAAAAAAGATTTCATTTATTTATTTGAGAGGTAGTGTTACAGACAGAGAGAGGGAGAGACAGAAAGGTCTTCCGTCCTCTGGTTCATTCCCCAACTGGCTGCGAAGGCCAGAGCTGGGTTGATCCAAAGCCAGGAGTCAGGATCTTCTTCCAGGTCTCCCACATGGATATAGGGGACCAAGGACTTGGGCTATCTTCTGCTGTTTTCCCAGATCATAGCAGAGAGCTGGATCGGAAGTGGAGCAGTTGGAACTAGAACCGGCGCCCAAATGGGACTACAGCATTGACCGTGCTGGCCCCAGTTTCTTCCATTCTAAAATATGCAGTCTTACATTTCTATTTCCCGGTTATAGAAAGATGCTTCATCACAGCAGAGACAGGGGTTAAGAGTGAAGCAGGAATGATCCATATGACACCAATTCTCTGTGACGAGGAGGAAAAAGTCCAGAACTTGACAATGAAGAGGATGCCACAGCCTCCGGAATGAAAAGTAACCTGTGGGATGGCTTCTCAATCTTTGTGCACTTACAAGAAACCCACAGAGGAATACAGAAAGAGGAGGGAAAATGTGTCCAGAAATTTAAGAATCTCTGAGTTATATACTGGTCAGTTGATCACAGGATGCAGACTGTTTTACAAAACCTAAGTCAAATAGACTTACTGCATATAGGAAGCTGAATTTGATTGCATTTCATTATATGAATGATAAACCTATGAGTATTAATTAATATAATGATAATAGAGTCTGTGTCATGTTTTGTAATCATTATAGTCTTTTTTTTCCTGAATTACCTCTTTGTATTATCACAGAATCTCATGATGTAGGCAGAGAAGGTAAGAAGGCAATTTTATCAACGAGCAAACTAACTTCTAGAGTTTAAATGAGGTCCAGAAAGGTCAAGCCACATATCAAAACACACACAGCAGTTTGGAAGGTATATAAATATGTGAATAAGCTTGCCATGTTTGGTGCAATGGTTAAGTCTTCACTTGGGATGAGCACATCCACATCACAGTGGCTGTACCTCAAGTCATGGCTACTCATCTGTCGATACAGTTTCCTGCTAATATGCACACCCACAGCGACAGCAGGTGAGGGCTCAAGTTCTTGGGTTCCTGCCACCGAATAGGAGACCCAGAATGAGGATGGAGGCTCCTGGCTTCAGACAGGCCCATCACTGGCCATTGTGGACATTCAAGGACTAAATCAGCAAATGGAAGTTCTCTCTCCACCTCTCTCTGTCTCTCTGCCTTTAAAATAAACTGAAAATAAATTTAAAAATTTAATTGTAGAATAAGCTTGCCAAACCAAAACAAGAATGATGAAGACAGAGGTAAAACCCAAGAATATATGACCCACCAGATAGCATCTTAATCCTAAACATTTTAAGGAATATATCGACAAACAGTACACGTCCGTGGGGGCAACCTTCACGCTTGGAAAACAAGTTAATTATTTCTGGTAGTCAGTGGGGTTGGAGAGCATCTCCTGACTTTGGCAATTCAATTGGATTCCTTAAACAATTACTGAAACTTTCCTCTGTTCCATAACCTCTGCCCCTGGGTGTTTAAATTCTAACTGGGCATTAACAACTCCCAGTTATGCAGTTGTGCCTTGAACCCTTCTAGGGGAGCCACTCATATTCCAAAGTGAATGAATTGGGTAGGACAGTGCCCAGCTGTGCCACTGCCCCCAAACATCCTGAGTTATGTTTCTGATATAAAAGAAATAAAGAGTAAATAAAGTGAAGAGTTAAAATTGTATATGTACGGGTGTAAAAAGTTAAGCTTAAGCTTACAGGTTTAAACGTTCCTGGTGCAGCTGTGAAAATAAGAGTGAAGTAGCACCTTGACAGTAGGGACTCCATTTTGGAGCACTTGAGACTCCATTCTGGGAAAGCACATCCCCCCCCCCCCCCCCCGCCATGAGACTCTGGTCTGAAACTATGATCTCAAATAGTCGGACAATAGCAGTGCACTACATCACCCTTGGCAGAGCACAAAAACCCCCTAGCATGATTGCTCAAGCTTAAAAGTAGAAATGTTGCACCTGGGTTACCTGGGCTAATACTGAAGATGTGATTTGTCTATGTCTTAAGATCATAATTGTTGATTGTAAGATTTTAGCAACCGCTTAGCAACCGTGTATTCTCTCCCCCCTCCCGATTTTGCGGTTTTTGCCTTTATAAACCCTATACTTTAGTTCCTCAAGGCTCTTCTGTTCTTGTATGTTCAGAGAGCCCCAACATGTTGGATCAATAAATCTTTAACCCTTTGCTGGTTGCATGAGAGAAAGTCTCTTGGAGTCGTTCCTCAGGCGGTGGGCGTTTTTGGACCCTAACAAAAGGAAGTTAGAGGCTTCAGAGTACCAAGTGCTACTGGGGCCAAAAGGGGAAAAGTTGAGAGGTGATTTGGAAAGTCCCAGGCCCCATGCAATCCAAGCACTGTCATTCCAACTTCATCTGTGAGGCTGCTGTTTCTTCCAAATTTGCCTTTCTCAGCGTCCCCGTCATCATGTAGATCTTTTACTTCCCTGTTTGTCCCGCCAGACCTGGGCTTCTTTCTGCATTTCAAATAAAGAATGAAGTACAATCTGCATTGGGAAGAATAGGGGAGGGAGGCAAAGCTCTGATGAATTACAGGCGAGTTGTTTATTATGTCTGAGACCTCTAGCAGTACACTGCCCTGAGAAATCTCACAACCCAAGGACTGGGGGTGAGGAGACCTGGCACAGAGTTTCCCCACAGTAACACAGTACATCAGTGAAGACAGAGATGCTTCAGTTCAAAGTTCCCAGGATACACAGTCACTGACATCAGTAAGCATTTACACAGCAGGTCAATGGGTAGCATGGATATGTTTTCTGTTTTAGTTGCCTGAAAGTGCTCACTCCCTCTCTCTCTCTCATAATAAGCAGATGAAATGCTAATCACTTAAGTCTTCTGTTTAGTAGTTTCTTTTGTTTATATACATATCTCATTATTAAAATTACTACATATCCATTTTCAAATAAAGGAAGGCAACTTAGCCTAGATATTAAAAATAATTTTATAAAATGTTGAAAAAATTAAAAATGGTTGCATTTGAGCACTTTAGATAGATAGATACAAAGCAGTCTGGCTGTCACAAGCCAGTTGTTAAGCTACAAGGCAGTGAGATACTCAGTTTTAAGAAGGGAAGTTTTCTGGGAAATCAAAATTGTGCTCCCAGAGCTCATTGTTTACCTCCCTGTCAATTCTTCCAAAATCAGAAAGAGTGATCACTCGACTTCCTCAATCTCATCGCTTTGACAATCCTTGATTTTCAGTGTGGAGTGAGAGAGCACAAAGAAATAAGACAGAGGTGAAGTAGGCAGGCATACAGGTTAAAATTGATTAGGTTTCTGAGCTGGAAGACCACGCCTTCCCCAGGCCCTTGTGTGACCTCATGCCCCTACCTGGCCACACATGAGTGCCCACCGGCCAATCAGGTTAACTGACCACTCCCCTTTGAGAGTGGATTAAAAGCCTGGGACAACGTGTGCCCCGCCCTCTCTCTTCTTTTCACTGGCCTCTTGCCAGGAGGGGTCTTGCTAGAGCCCTGCGCCTCCAGGGCACGTGGCCTTCAGGCCACCCACCCTAGGCTTCCTGGCCTAGATGCTCCTCCACGTGGCTGGTTCCTGGTGCTTGGTATGAACCCAGATCTACCTCTCTCTGTTAGATAAAGCTCTCACTCTCCTATGCATCTTTCACACTAAATAAAAGCCTAAAATATGCTATGCTGCCTCATTTATTGATGCCAGTATTTAGAATTCTCTAAATATTAGGCAAGAACCCTCTCAGGCTTATTAATATTGGGGATTTATTAATAAGCATATGGTGATATTGTATGGAACCCCAAATTCCAGTAGCATATGTGGCATCCCAGATGGCACTTCTGGGGAACTCTAAGGGGCCACATTTTTGTATAGATTTCAGGGGGTCATTCCCGATATCAGAGGGTAGTGATCATGAATAAAATCTAAGCCTACAGGTTTTATGTAAGGGTCTTCTACATCTCTTACTTATGAGATTGACATTACACTTTTTGTTTAAGAATCCCCAAAAATGCTTCATCCCAACGACACAAGAAATTGTGCATCCATATTTGCAAGTGGGGCAGATAGGGCAGGAAGGGCTATGTACATTATCACATATTTCTGGGAACTCACAGTTGATTCAAAACACATTCTTTTTAATGAAGTCCATTTTGTTTCCATTTACTTACCAAATAGAGTTTGGTTCTCTAACTGAAATTTTGTAGCCATTGATCGATGGTCATTCCACAATATATACATGACCTATACCATCACATTTAACCCTATAAGCATATATGACTATTATTTTTCAATTAAAGATCAAACTAAAAAGTGTAAATCAGTATAGAGAATTTTAAACAATGTAATTAAAAGCATAATGAAATCCAAGCTTCTTGCCCCTGTGTACCACTAATTGACTACAAATGAAATGCAAAAGCATTATCTTTTCCTTTTCACCTCTTTTCATAGTGCTCTGTAAATAATTAAGTGAAAGAATGAAAGAAGAAACAGAAAAGTGTGCAGAAAACTCTGTTCAGTACAATTAAGTAGAGGAGAACAGTTGATAGAGCAGTTAAGTTGCTAGTTGGAATGTTAGCATCCCATATGGCAGTTCCTGGGTTCGAGTGCTAGCTCCACTTCAGACTCAGCTTTTCATAATTCACACTCTGAAAGGAGGCAGGTGACAGCTCACACTTGGAGCGTCCATTCATGCAGAAGATCCAACTTGAGTTCTCAGTGTTTGGCTCATGATTTTGCCCTAGGCCAGCCTTGGCTATTATAGCCATTTGTAGAGTGAACCAACAACTGAAAGATCTATCTTTCTCTCTCTTTCTCCTTCTCTCTCAAATTAAATTAATTAATATCTAAAAATAATACAGCAAGTAGTTCAGTGTTGAATATAGACCCAAATATGTAAATGCAAAAAATAAACATGACTATAAAAAAATTAGGGATGAAATATACATAACTGTTAGCACAGTTGTTTGGGGAGGTTGGGATTAATGAATTCATATATATATATATACACACACATATACATAAAAACTTTATATCCAATTTTATAGTCTAATAAATATTGGTTACTTTTTAAATATTTATTGTATGTATCTGGAAGACAGAGAGATAGAGACAGACACACACAGAGAGCTCTTCCATCTACTGATTCACTGTAAAAACACCTATGACAGCCCGGCATAGACAAGACTGAAGCCAGGAACCACGAATTCAATATAAGTCTCTCTTATGGATGATAGAGGCTCAAATACTTGAGCCATCACCTACTGCTACCCAGGTTATGCAATATCAAGAAGCTGAAATCAGGAAAGGAAGCAAGACTCAAACCCAGGCACTCTAATATGGGTGTCCCAAGCAGTGTCTTAACTGCTATACTGAATGCCAAGCCAGAAATATGTTAACTTCATAGTATGAAAATATAAAACACTACATAAAAGGTAAACTCACTTTGAAACAATCATAAATTAGAAAAGTAACATAACATCACTTTACTGGCAATACATGGAAGGGATTTTGGTTAAATCTTTCTCCTCTGGGCCAGCTATCTCACCAACCAAGTCACTATGGACACATTTGTGGTGGCTAGATCTACTCCCAAAGTTGACAAATAGACAAGATTCTAACCACTGGCATATGTGGGGAAGTTCCTTAATGCCCTGCCAATGTGACCTACTTTGAGCTGGCCACAGGCTGAGCTGCTTCTTTGCCTCAGTTCTTTGAATGATGAACTTGACTTCCGGAGAAGCACTGAATTCAAGGTCCATGTGGATCATGGAACAACTCCAGTAGATTCAAGGTCTCAATGAGCACAGGTAGAAATTTGCTGGCCCTGGGCACATAAGCTTCTGATCAGCCTGAGTGGCATCTTTGTTCTGAATCAGAAATGCCCCCTGCCATACTCATGCTCATTTCAATTGCTAGAGGCTCATCTCTGTCCTGGCGTGCCCACTCCTCCATCACCACCGAGAATAATCATTTAAGACATTGTAAACACAATCCCAAGTAGGTTGGCAACAGGAGCCTATGAATTCGAGTTTTTAGAAACTGAATCCAAAATTTACCTGACCCATGGAAAGCAAAACAGGATCGCTGAAAAGCTGATACAGGCTTAACTGCCTGGCACCTTCAATTGAGAATAAATCAAATTTTCATATAAATCAATGAGGCCCCAGTTCACCTTCATGTGATATAATATTTTATGAAGTACCTTGTTTCTGTTAATTAATTAAAAGACATAAAATTGGGGCTGGCACTGGGGTGTAGTGGATAAAGCTGCTGCCTGCAGTGACAGTATCTGATATGGGTACTGGTTCAAGCCCCAGCTGCTCCACTTTCAATCCAGTTCTCCACTGTGGCCTGAGAAAGCAGTAGAAGATGGCCCAAGTCCTTGGACCCCTGCACCCATGTAGGAGACCCAGAAGAAGCTCCTGGCTCCAAGCCTGGGTCGGCACAGCTCTGGCCATTGCAGCCATCTGGGAAGTGAACCAGTGGATGGAAGACCTCTCTTTCTCTGCCTCTAATTCTGCTTTTCAAATAAATAAAATCTTTTTTAAAAAGACATAACATTTGTTCAGAGTCTGATCCTACTTTTCATCCAAAGCACTTTCAGAATATTTTCGCTTTTCATGAATACAAAAACCTCAAAAACATCAAGTAGCCTTTAATTTTGCCTTTGCATGAAGCACCACTTGTCACCTGGGTGACTGCACTGGAATCCTGCACTTCAGTTGATTTACTGGCTGGTATAATGGCTGCTACATGGCTTCTGCCTTCATTTAAGTGAATGGTGGCTTCAAAGTATTTTGATTTTTGAGTAAAGTTTTAAATTGTATAACTGATTTAGTTTGCCTTATTAGAGTTTATCCTGCTTACATGTAATGAGGCTATAATTTCCTTTAATTTTTTTGCTCTAATTGGGTTAATGGTATCTGCAGAGAAACAGCAATCTTTATTTTTAGCCCCTGCTGTGGGTCTCCTGCGGTGAGGCTGTACTTCCTCAGTAGCCAAGTCAGATGGCAACCTCACTTGGGAGGTGGAGAAGTGGATCACGTCTGGAGCTGTGAAGCTGGGTCTCTGATAAGAATGCGAGAAATTCATGCCTCTTTCCCTGCACAACACTGTATGGGAACAGGTACAGTGTTGGTTGGGGGTCGCAGTTACATGTGTCTGCCAAGCTTCCATATCTGCAATCATCACCCCTTCCCCAACACATTTCTTGTGCTGATCAAGGTGGGGTGGGGGAATGAAGAAGGGTGGAGACAGCTTTTGGCAAACACTAAAGTGAAAAATGCATACTTTCATTATTTATTGCATTTCAAGAGTTGGATCTGACCTTACGTAATACAGGAACTGAGCTCCTTTACTTGGCAACAGGACCCAGTACATGTTTTTGGTTAATTCAGGAGTACCACACACACACCAGAATCTACGAGGTGTGATATGGATTCTCCATAGGCACCTGTAATCACACGCAAGAGCAAGCAGGACACCTGATTTCCTCTGGAAGATGTCTACTGGAAACACATCACCTGTGCTCCAAACCATTCCCTCTCTCAGGGTTCTGAGAAATCTGGTGCTCTTTCAGACCTGTCTTACATGCATTCTCTTAGCCTTGACATTACAACTTGAACGGCGCGCCTCCCTCACATACCTGTCCAGGATACTGATATCAAAAAAACAACTACAGAATGTCAACAACAGATCAAACTTGATGCAGGGAGAGCGTCAATGTCAGGATCTGACTTTGGAGACTTTGGTAAGACCTTGATCCACCAGAATGAGCTCAGCTGCCCCTCAGTAAAGTTTCCTACCTGTTCATGTGCTGCAGATCTCCCGAGATTTTCACGAGATTCACAGGAAGTGATATTTACAGAAACACCGGCAAAATTATAGTGCATTACCATGAAATATGCATGACAAGAGCCTTTCACCTTGTAGTTCAGTGAGGACAGGGAAAATACAGAGCAGGTTGGGCGATCTGAAAAAAGGGATTTCAGGATTCTCAGTGCTGTTCAAGGTAGTAACTTCTGTACTTCCCAACTGGATATAGGCTTTAGAAGCAGAAATAGAGAAATTAATTTTGGTTTTAGAGGAAGGACAAAATGGGGAGATATTCACAAAGAACAATTTCTTCAAGGAAAGTCTTATAGAGAGAAGAAAAGGAGGAGAAAGCTAAGAAATGAATGAGGTAGTCTAGAGATTCTGTGTGGAGATGGTTAAGGAATGTTGATCAACTTGGTGTCCCACCAGTTGCAAGAAAGTTTGTTTCAATCTGAATGTAGCTGAAGACCTAAGTCCCAGGTAAGTCCTAATTTTTCCAGGATTCAAGGGAAGGTTAAATATATTCTTTCATCTCTTAAATTTGCAGGTTGGGTATGCCTAACAAGGAAAGGCACTGAAGATGAGCCATGTCCTCAAGAGGTCAGCAGAATGAAGGACAAGAATGAAGGGGCCTGGTACCAACTTAGAGCAAGAAAGTGTGAATTTAACTTTGAGACCTAATAGGCTGGTGAAGGTATGGAGAGTGATAAATGCAAATAACCCTCTTCATTAATCTGAGTTAATCCTGGTGTCAGCCACAGTGTGGCTCAACACTCCATTGATCCACAGACTAAGCTGTTTCCTGACCCAGGGCCTTTGCTCTAACAGTGCCCTCTATCCGGAACCACTTTCCTCATACCGTGAATGGTGACTCCTGCCAATCACACAGATCTCTGTTCGGCTGTCGTCTCTACAGTGTGAATGTCCACAAACCCTCTGAATCTCTGTATCCCTTCTTCTGATCCAGTCACTTCTTACCACATGGCACTGTCATATTTATCTGTTGACTTGCTTATTGTCTGTTTTCTCCTTCCTAAAATGAACATTTCATGAAAGTAGGTGCCCTTTGTTGTATTTGTTTACCACCCAACATTTACAAGAATGGCTAAAATCAATGAACATTGTATACACATAGTCCTGTTTGTGAATGGATGGGGGAGGTCATTTCTGGAGGTGGGGAAGTAGAAGGGCCAAGAATTACAGAAGGTTGATCTTCAAAAAAGAACTTCCCATCTATATGTCTTTTCAGATTTCAGTGCAGTGGTAGAAGAAGACTTCACATTAGGAAAGTGCACAGGGAGCTGTCTCTTTGAGAACTGATTTAGAGTTACTCGATGGTTTCCCTGTAAAGGACTTTGATTCTTATATGAAAGTAAGCACCCAGACAGTAACATTGCCTTCCACATTGCACCCATCCCTGGTCATATCCAAAAGGACTCCACTGTTAACTGTTTCCTGAAGATGGACAAAAAAAGAAACATGACACAACATAAATTACACCTCTTCTTATGAAGGTTTCTGGGCAAGTTGGAGGAATCTTGTGCCTTAATTAGAGGTTTATTAAAGAAATGATAAAAAGAAAGATGCAAAACAATAACTTTTCACAAGGAATCAGGATCCCCAGGTTTAGAAGTGCATGCTCTTCTGTGTAAAAATGGATAAGATTAAGTAGGGCACCATGAAAATGAACATTTCCCAAGATCACTCACATCAAACATCGGTCCCTTCAACCTTCAAAAATCATTTCTACCTCCTCACATGTGATGAAATGCAGTCACTTGACTATCAAGTTGTTCCTCATTTGTCAAAGGAAAAGCTGCTAAATTGCTACTCTGAGAAAATTTACATAGAAATTACCAACAATACAAAGCAAATGAAGAAGGGAATTATAACAAAGAGGAGCATAAGCATCCAACGTCAGCTCCCCACAAGCTGCTAGCTTCTGCTCACAGCAGTCAGTGCAGGGTTACTGGGAAGAAAAAGCTGCAATAGGCAAAGAGGAAAATGAACGGGTCAGGGACCTTCTGCTTTTCTCTCTGTTTAGATCCCTGTGAATTGTTTGAAACCTGGCCTGCTCACATGCTTGCTTTTTATCCCCTTATATATCTTGCTGCGCTCCCCCGACATCCATGCTAGGAGACTCTGCTGTTAATTAGAGTTTCACACCCATTGCCAGAGGTTAATTGCTCTGTGGTCTCTGCCCCTCTCAGTCTCAGCAGTTACTGATGCTCACTGGTGTTCAACTTATAACCATGTTCAATTAAGTGTGTTGGGGAGAAACCTCCCCTGAGGTCGTACGGCCTGGGGTCCCTCTCTTCCTTCCTCTGCAAATGTTCTTCTCTTCACAGAATCCAGAAGATCTCCCCGCTTGTGCTCAGATAGGGCTTTCCTGAGGCTTTGCCTAGGAGAAGGACTCTGCTTTGCTGTCCTGAATGTCTCTCTCCACCCAGGGTTACAATCCAACATTTACCCTGGTGATGGCTCTGTTGTCTATGCAGGATTTGCTCTGCACATTCTCTTCTACAGGCTCTTCAAGGCCTTGTGGACCCCATGATATTCCCCAAAGTCCACTCTTGCCCACTCCACAACCCTTTGCACATTATCATAGCAGATACTGTAATCCTATCTAGAATAAAAACAAGATAAAACTGAATGCCTGTGCCATTCACAGATCCTTGAATTTGTCATGTTGTTCCCATGGCTACAGTACCCTCTCCTCGTACTGTGGATATGTCAAGGTCCAGATGGTTTTTCAAGAAACTTGCCAATCTTTCCTTTGTTGTTGGTATTGTCTTATCTAGGTCCCAGTGTTAGGAGACGGGGCCAGGCCTCATAATTTTGTGAAATTCTACAATGGTTTAGTGCACAGGCTCTGAGTTCAATAGCCTGTGTTCCAATCTTGATCTACCACTCATTAACCATGAGACAACAGATATATTACTTAGCATCTACGAGTCATTGTCTCACCATCAGAAAAAATGAGGATAATCAAAATCTACACACCATAGCTAAAAGGATTATATGAAATAATGTATGCAGAGTAACTACACAACAAAAAAAAATCACTGAATTTTCAAGGTTGTGGTTGTTACTTCCTACAATGTATATTGTCTGGTTTGTGGGCTTACTGGGAAGTGAAAATCTATTGCTTAACTGAACACACACACACACACAAACACACGGCAGAAAATTATTCCCAGAAATGACTTGCTAAATACCCAACTCTCTTTATCTGAAAGATCACCTCTGTAAAACACAAACATAACACAACAGTTACTGTACACATCTGAATAGGTAATATAAAAAAATTTAAAGCATCCTAGAAATATGCAAGGACAAGGCCCACATAGGAATCACAAAGTCCATGTGAGATGAATGAAATGACTTATTGTGGGAAGAACACAGACTTTAGGAACACGGAGAGATGCCTGGAATCATTCCTCTGTCGTTTATCAGCTACATAAACTTGTACTAGCTAAGTAACACTTCTTTGCCTCAATTTCCACATCTGTATAGTTAGAAAAGACCTCACAAGTTGATCAAGAAGTTACTAATAAATCTTAGTTGGATTTCTCTTATTCTCCTGCCACATCTTTCATGGCTAAGTTTGTGACTACAAAGCAGAATTACAACTGTTAATGCTTTGTTAGAACACAATGGACCCACAAGTGCAAGGGTGATCCTGTCTAAAACCAAACGAGTCTCTATGAATTTCCTCTTGTTGCAAGCAGCACTGAGAAATTACTCGAGTTTCTCTTTACAGAGGAAGAGAAGTGTGAGCAGATTTAACAAGAGTCATAAAACCATCAGAGGTAAAGATACCAGATTACCCTTTTGAGGAAGACCTGTCTGACTTTTTCTGAAATCATTTGAGGCTTGTATAGAAACAATTTTGCTCCTAAATGTGTCCCTGGAGGCCCTACAATGGCTCATTAAAGACAATGCACAGTACTAGGTTGAATCACAGAATTCATAACATTCTATCACTTTGGGAGTAAAAAATAGCACCATTACTATTTTATCTATTCTGAGTATTCACAAAGGATGAGGGATTGCTGAGCTAAATGAGATAGGACTTTTGGTCTCTGGTGCTAAAGTATGAGGTCTTCGAATGAAAAGTTTCAAGATACAGAAAGGAACAGAGAGAGGTTATTTTAAAATGACCCAAGGGAAATTTTGGAAACAGATCTAAAGATGTAAAACTGCACTTATACCCTGTACCCAAATAACCACACACAAATCAAGACTTCACATAGATTAAGGCACATGGTGGCCTTCAGAGTCTCAATGACTGTACAAGTGTGCAGGCAATGCTCAGGAGAACTGTAAAATCAGGCCCCTTGATGAGCAGACAGGGCTTTCAATTTAAATGATTCATCTAAAAAGAATCTCCCACACAGGAAATTGCATGAGACTTAATTCATTTACCTTAAAAGGATAAAGGATTAAATCAAGCCAAGGAGAATTCAAACATCAATTCTCCAGGCTTTGTGACAGAGATTTCTAATAACCTAATTTTTAGATCATTAGTCCATTAACTCTTGCTAACATTTTCAAAAGACAGACCAAGAGAAGAGAAGGAAGAAAGGAGGCAGGAACGAAGGGAAGAGATCTGGGGAGGGATAAAGGAGGAAATGGCAAATCAAGGATAGACAAAAGGATGGAATAACCAAGTAGATATTGTATTCCTAGCTTTGGAGAAAAATCAAATTATTAGAACTAAAGTAATGAAGAAAAGGCGATTCTTCCAAGATTGGCTTGAAAGGAGGATCTGTACCTTCACTGGCTAGGACTTAAATCAAACACCATCATATAAGTGACTTCATGAAGCAAAATCCACCTATCAAGCAGAGGTGATGGTTCAGAGAATCAAGGGAGATGGAGAATGCACAGCCTGGTCAACACTGTATATGGGATAAGACTTGGTAAACTACTAAGGTGGCACAGAGGACACAGTCAAGGAATGCCTTAAGTACATTTGCCCTTTATCCAATTTACTCACGAGTCACAAGTCTGACTTGACAATGAGGTAGAAACCCACCTTCTAGTCTGGCACAGAATTGTAATAGAAATCTTTAGCAAGACAGTCAAACTCAGCTCTTCCAAGAGTTGGGAAGCTGATATATGGATGGATTAGGTCAGTCATTAGGCAACATAATGTTATTTAAATATTGGTCAAACATATTTACAGGACTAGATTTTGCCCCAGGGCATGGGAGTTTGCAAATTTTCCATGTGAAAATGAATTGAGTGATTGTCAACTGAAAGGTAAGATTTACAAGGAGATGTCTTCTGGGCCTTAAACAATGAAGAAATGCTTTCTATCAGTAGAAGCATCAAATACCCATTATATCACCTTTTTTTCTCGTTGGTCACCTTGTGAATTCAAATTCATTTTTTTTCAACGTGGAAAATCTCAGACATCTATATTATTTAAGGCTTTAGTAGAAAAGTGAAAAATATCTACTATGCCCTGACTGCAGAAACACACTCACTTCATTCAGAAACAGCTGCAAAAATTTTCACATATCTACCTCTAGTTAATACAAATAATCACATAAGGTGAACAAATACCGTTCTTTAAAATGTAACCAAAGCCTTTGTATCAAATATCTCTAAATTTGAGGAAAATCTCCCTGTAAAGAATGAGCAAAGCCATCTTGAACCCTCTAGGCTTCTAGATCTTAAACCAATCAGCCAGCTAATATTTATTCTACAATATAGACAAAAGTCTACCTTCTGTCAAGGGGAAGAAAATGAACTGTTTTCCCATAATGGTGTTTTCTTTTCAATCAATTTTCCTTCAAGCTTGATTTAAGAAGGTACCATGTCAGAACCTTAGGCGGGTGGATGAGATCTAGGACAGTTCCCCATCAAAGGTGAGAATTATGAGAGGCAAACCTGCAGAGTTCAATCTAGATGCCGCAATGCCCCCCTCCTTCTGTCTCATTCACTCGCTTTTTCTTTCTTGTCAGTTAGAATTTTTCACAGAATCACAAAGAGCTCAGAGAAGTCAAAATGAAAAGAGTGAACTAAACCAAAGAATTGGAACAGGGACAAGAAAATCTTTTAAGTATTTTTCCTATCACTATTAGTATACTTAGAGTCAATCTAATTAATCAAATACATGTCGAGTAATACTTTGTGTTGGACACCACAGAGCTGGATTTTCAAAAGATGCATGAGAAAGTATGACTATCTTTTACCTCAAGGAGCTTACACTTGCATAAGGTTAAAAAAAAAAAGAAATCCTACTAATATACAGTACAGAAGATGATTATAATTGCTTTTATATGAAAATATAAAGTGTATTGCTGTAACAAAGATGGAAAATGAATAGATGGTACTCTTAAAATTAAATCTCCTCTGCCTAAGTTATGGGTATAATGATCAACAAAGCTATCTAAGCTAATTTTATTTCTCTTCCTTTATATTTACTGTGTTGCCTCAGCACCCAGTCCCATTAAGTATATCTGCAACACTTTTGTAGCATGTGTTCCTTCTTCCTCACATCTGTGGCCAATTCCTCAGTCTCAATCCTCATCATTTCTCTCCTAAAATTGTGACAAATATCAATGCACTATTTTTTGTCACTTGTCCATCCCATGGCTGCCATATTATCTTTCTATTTCACATACCTTGTTGTGGCATAGTGCTCTCTGCAAGCATCTACTGCAATTAGAATACCTCCACATGATCTTCAAACTCCTTAGTTCAGCATGCAAAACACATCACAAGGCGACAACGATCACTTTGACCATCACATGGTTTGGCCATGTTGGATCACTTATTGTTTCATTTTTACTGTCTTTGTTCACATTCACTCCTCAGTGTAAAAGGGGCCACCCATCTACCCCTTCTACTTGCCCTTCACTCTAGACAAATGTCTACCCATCATTTCAAGTGGGACCCCATGGGCATTTCTCCAGATTGCCTAAAAGAAGTCCCTTGCTTCTCTACCGGTGTTCACACAGTATTGTATATACACTTCATCATGTGGTGTTATGGATATTTTGATGGATGAGATTCTAAACAGACATTGATGTTGGATAAAATTTTAGCAAAGAGAATTGATTTATGACACATTTAAAAATAGTATTTAATGGAATATACTAAACATATATGGAAATTGAGGAAACCAGTAGAAGTTATTTAGAACTGTCCTTTATCTGTCACTATGGGTAAAATGCGTTGAAAATCATTAAAGAAAATATATGGACTTAATATTAAGGCAAGGTATGGGTTTAAAACCAGGGAGAGAGGTGACGTCTCTGATTTTTCCAGGAATATTTCAGGGAAAAAAGTCACTATTTCTATTAAATTTTTCCTAGGGAAGCAGAGAGAGATCAATCTACTATCAGCTTATTTCTTCCTAGATGCCGTCAATGGTCAGAGCTGGGCTAGGCTGAATATAGGAACCTGGAAGGCAGCCCAGGTCTCCTACACAGGTGGTAGGGATCCAAGTACTTGAATCATCACCTGCTGCCTTTCAGGATATACACAAGCTGGAAGCTGAAATCAGAATGGAAGACAGAAGCAAAAACCAGGAACTCCAATAAGGCCATTTTAACTGCTGCGCCAATAGCTCACTCCAAACTCCTTATTTGTGAAATTTAGTCCTATGGAATAATCACTGTCCTGAAAGAATAAAGCTCTTAGTCCAAGTCTAATACCATTCACAAATCTTGGGACTTGAGACAAGTCAGGTAATCTCCTCACCTCCATTAGTCTCAGTTTTACTTTTAATAAAATGGGGATTAAATTATTTACCCTAAATGCAGCAAGGGGATGTAGTAAGGATCAAAGTATAATAGTTATAATAGTGTACTTTTAATGAGTACTTACAAGGAGTCAGACACAGCACATTCCACTAATTATCTGATTATTAATTACCTTAAAGAAAGCAAACAGAAATATGAGGACAAGGAACTAAACACTGAGAGAAAAGGAAGTTACAAAAGCAATGGCTCCTGGGAAGAGTAGTCTGACTTCCAAATCAGTGTAGAAATTTGACCCATCTTGGGTATCACAATCATTGTAGAATTCCACCCCTGGGAAGAACTCTGCTGCCCTTTCATGTATCACTGAGCCCATCACAGCGAGAAAAAAATTCTTCATAAAAGGTATCGGCTCAAGTAGAAAACAGCTCCTGTTCCATTTTACAGTGCATGATTGCTATATCTTGCACAAGCTAATTTTCCTTTTATCATTCAGTATTTCTATTAATGTGCTGGTTTTAAAAATATATGCATAAATATACACATAATTTCAAAAAGTTTATGGAAAGTCTAATTAAAAGATAAATTCACTTTGATGTGAAAATATTGGAAATTCATGCACAGTTATTTAATAATATACATTTTCAAGACTTTTTAAAGACTCTTTGTATATACAAAAACAGACTTCACAAAAGCTTTACACTAAGGTAAACTGACATTTTAATCCTATTTTCCATGAATTTTTGGATGTTCCCTTGTACAATTCATATAAACTAGTATAAATCTTTGTATGTATGTTTGTGTTCAGAGGATGTGGATTTGGACTTGGGCCACAAAGGAACATATCAGTTGAAAGGCTAAATATTAAGGAGAAATTTAAGTACTCAAGAAAAAAAAAGGTAGTGATGAGTGTTAAAAAAAGGTTTTATTTGGCCGGCGCCGTGGCTCACTAGGCTAATCCTCCGCCTAGCGGCGCCGGCACATCGGGTTCTAGTCCCGGTCGGGGCGCCGGATTCTGTCCCGGTTGCCCCTCTTCCAGGCCAGCTCTCTGCTGTGGCCCGGGAGTGCAGTGGAGGATGGCCCAGGTGCTTGGGCCCTGCACCCCATGGGAGACCAGGAAAAGCACCTGGCTCCTGGCTCCTGCCATCGGATCAGCGTGGTGCGCCGGCCGCGGCGGCCATTGGAGGGTGAACCAACGGCAAAGGAAGACCTTTCTGTCTCTCTCTCTCACTGTCAAAAAAGAAAATAAAAAAAAAAAAGTTTTATTTATTAACAATAACTGCCCAGGATGGAAAAGGTCAATATTAACTTTCCTTGGACTCCCATATGTTTTCCATATATGCACCATTCTACTTACTTAAGCAACTTGTACTTAGATTGATTTCTTAGCAATAAAGCACTACTGAAGATCATTTACATTCACAAACACACACACACACAAAATATGTTAATAAAAACTGTAACATGCACTATTACAGCTACAGACAATCATTATCCACTTGTACACGGGAAGCTAATGGGAGTGATTTAAAATTAAGAATAAGCCTAGTGGCTGCAACTATTATCACCGCATTAGAAGGTATTCTTTCTGGGAACAGAGGCAAACACCATACATCTCCATTGCTCACAAAATGCAGGGCAAAGGCTAGGTTTTCCAAATCTCTCAAATCTCATAAACTTGCCTTCCAATGTATATATTTAAGGACAGTGAATTAAAATTTGGATGAACTCAAAGTTTTCCAGGTTGGGGCCAGTGCTGTGGCATAGTAGTTTAAGCATCCACCTGTAATGCCAGCCATCCCACATGGGCACCAGTTCTGTCCCAGCTGCTTCACTTCCAATCCAGGTCCCTGCTAATGGCTGGGGAAAGCAGTAGAAGAATGGCCAAGTGCTTGGGCCCCTGCATCTGTGTTGGAGACCAGAAGAAGCTCCTGGCTCCTGGCTCCTGGCTCCAGCTTGGCTCAGCTCTGGCCATGGAGGCCATTTGGGGAGTGAACCAGCAGATCGAAGACCTCTCTGTCTCTCCCTCTGTCTGTAATTCTGGCTCTCAAGTAAATAAACAAATCTTAAAGAAAAAAACATTTTCCTGTTCATATATCCACCATATATGCAAATCAAGCATTAATCACTAATGTCTCAATTCTGTTATATAGAGAATATACAACAAGTATTTTCCCATGGCATTTTCATGGCCTATTTCCTCTGACTCCAATCCAAGCAGTGTGAAGAGACAGAAACTAACAGATAATGAAACAAATCGGTTGGGTTTGAATGACAAATAATTTTACTGCCTTTTTTTAAAAAACAACAAATAAAACTTTCAAATATGAACAAAGGAGTTCTTTTCACAACATTTCTTGTGCTTCTACTGCCAATTATACACATATACATGCCAATATTATAAGCCACATTTCAAAAAAAAGTCTTTGAATGTGCATTCCTGACAACATTTGATTATAAAGGTGGACTTAAATTTAGATCATGGCTTGCAGTCATAGTTATATTGATTTTTTTTTTTATTTTTATTTTGAAGGATAGTCATATTTTCTGTTTTAAAAAATCTCAGGCCATTTAGCATCATTACAGGAAACTCTTCGAACTTTGATCATAAATATAAAGAGCATTCAGAGGCAGGTGTTTAGCATGCTGACGAAGATGCCCACAACCATTAACAGTGTGCCTGTGTTTGATTACCAGCTACAAACCTTGACTTCTGTTTCTTCCTAATGTAGAGCGTTGGAGGCAGAGTGGTGTTGGCTCTGGTACTTGATTCCTGGGCACCTACATAGAAGACCTTTGAGTTCCCAGATCCTGGCTTTCTATCCTATCTGAGCCTGGCCACTGTTGGCATTTGCGGAGTGAATTAGCATATGGTAGCTCTTTCTATCTCTCTCTCTGTATGTCTGCTCCCCTAATACATACATATTTTTTTTAATTTTAGAAATAATGAAACAACAGACAAAGGTTCATATAACTAATGAATGTGTGAATATACTTGTTAGTTGTAAGTCAGAGATTTTTGAGATGTTCATTTGATATTTGTGAATTACAGAACAGGCACAATGCTATAAGGTCATGTCTTTATATTAAGCAACACACAGGAATAAAATTATTTTATAAATGTGACTGTTACAAGTAAAAGCCACTGAGACTCACATCTAGAATATGAGTGGTCTTACTTATTAGGACTCATTTATTTTCCTTACAACAGAATGCATGGATGGTGTCAAATGACAGGTGCATCTGAATAGGCAGACCTGGATGCACAAGGCTCTGTTGACTTGGTGAGCAAGAGAACTCCTGAGATTTTCTATGACCAGATAGTACTGCATTTTCAAAAGGCCATCAGAACTGTGTCTTATTTTTTAAAGTCATTAGATGATCCCATGATTTCACATATCCACCATTCAAAGTAGATTCCCAAGCAAAGACTATTGGGCAATTGTGTTAAAATGATCTAAGGTTGTCACTTAAATTTTATTACTCTTTGAAAATATGATTCAGGGATTAATGGCAAAGACACGGGCCTCAAAAGTGAATAACAATTATAAAACTGTCAGTTTGGAAAGAACTTTGAAAAGGTAGGTACTTAGCTTGCAAGACTTCTATTACATCACTCTTCAAAACCCTTTGACCCCTTTTGTGAAAGTTCATCCCAGTGATTGCTTTGTCTAACTGGTTTTTCCGCTTTGGGGGCAGCTCACCCGCTTTGCTCATTCTTAACAATTTTTGCACACTTTTTTCTGAAGGACAGAAACAGGCAGTGTTTGCAGTTTGGGTTTCTGGTTTGCAGCATCAGTTTAGATTCATTTTCCAGATCATCTTCATATGCCTAGATCTATTTTTGTCCTGATGTTGCAGACAAGTTCTAATTTCAGTCATTACCTTCTGCCTCCTTAAGCTCCCTAGTGATTTAATGAGATGAGCAATCATTCACTTTATGTCCAATGCTCTCTGCCTGGTAATTTACAACTGGGGTCAACTCTTAGTCTTATAAATCCCAATTAGGAAATGACCTTAATGATTTAGCTTACAAAGTTCCACACTTGTGCCATTCCCCATCCTTCAAGAACCACTCTACTTCACAGGAACTGATTTCAATGATCCTACTACGTTCCAGAACATAGACAAGATCATTAAAAAACTATGTAGTATGTCCAAACTTTACTCTTATTCCCAAATTGTAGGCAGAGTTCCTTATGATATTTAAAACAGTATAATTTAAAAGAATCATCATCTTAGTGTTTTCTAGAGTTTCCAAAGTATCTACTTGTCAAAGCACATTGCTTCTGAGAAATGCTACCCTACTGCTTTCTACAGAAAGATTCAAGAGATGTCTTCCTGGCAAAAGACAAGTCATGAGACACAGCAGTGTTCTGCAATGATAATGAAATGTCAGCGACAATTTCCCCCCAGGGAAAGGTTTTCATGGTCACTTTTTCATCGAATCTTTCCAGGGATTTTACTTATCTCTTATCCTGCCGTACACCCTGATATCAGAGAAAAAAATCATGTCAGGAAATAGGAAAAAAAAAAAAGAAAAGAAAAAGTAATTTTAAGTAAGAACTTAATAGCTCTGCCATTTCTCAGACTGTTGTAGAATCTCTGAGTACACGTTTCTTTGTCTGAGAAATAGGTAATGAATACATATCCTAGTAGGTATTTGTAGAAGAACAGGAGAAAATAAATACAACAGCACTACTGGAAAACTTTAACGTGCATAGACATCTGGATTATTTTGTTAGAACCAGTTTATATAATCTTAAATTTCTGTTATTACTCACTCTTCACAAGTGGCTGAATTTTAATACTGCTTGAAGAGCTCTGCATGAGTGTTCACAATGCTAGACATTTGTGTCATGTCTCAGATTTTCAGCTGGGGTGGATGTGGACGTGTGTGCACAGGGGCGGTGTGCATCACTTTCTGTAATTGATTCTCACCGAAATGCTAGCGTTCAAGAGGCAGGGCAATGTAGGCAGTAGCTGTTTCGACAATACACGGTTACCCTGATGACAAGCACATCTTTCTGCAGGAACAGAACACTCTCCTGTCACCTTCCTCCAGATGAAGGCCAGAATATTGCAGAAATAACAGATGGTGAGAAGCTGGGACGTAATTGAAGATCTACCTACTGAGACAGCAGCAAATGCCCGAGGGCTTCCAAGGAAGGCCTTCCTTTCGAAGCAGGCAGCAAGCAGAATCTACGACATGCAGAAACAAAAGACGCTTAATTCTGACTTGGTTAGCGGGAGAATTTTCTACCACCTCCTGGGATTTCATGATCCCACCTGTCTCCCAGGGGCACCAGCAGCTGAAGCAGTAGTGATGAGCAGCGCCATGGCTGTTTCCCAGCACTCGAAATTCTTCTGTGGTCTTGAGATCACTCTGTTCCTCCAGGAGATCTTTTCTGTTTCCCAATTTCTGGTATTTCAAAATAGTATTAGTGACCAACATGGGGAGCAGGGCCGCACAGATGTTTCAATTATACTGGATGTGATTTACTATATTCATTTTTGCATTTTTAGACTTAAGAATTCCTTTTCTAATCTTGCTAAGTGAAGCATGGACAGTCCCTGGGAAGTAGACCAGAGATTCGGAAGTGTGTATTTATGAAGCTCATTTTCTGCTTTCACCAGCTCCTACCAAGTGCTCTGGGAAGCTGCACACACCTCAGCCCCCTTGGGAGAGGAGCAGGTCCCGACTCAGCCACCATAACAACCGCAAATGCGATGAATGTATTTGGCTCACTTGGTCCTGGCCTGCCAACCCCATTACCTTTTCATCCATTCATGTTCTCCTAATGGATTTCCCTGACTTACAAGCAAATTAGTAGAAGGAAGTAGAGGAATGAGGAGAAAAAAAAAAAAAAACCTTTTGCCTATTCATTTTGAATTGTTATAACATTGGTCACTAGAGGAACAACAACGAAACAGGAGGCACTATGGATTATTTCCAGTTTAGTGTCAATGTGATATGTAAAGGACACTTGAGGTGTGCACTGACAGATGATGATCTATGTCCTGGTCCTGTCTGGCTAAAGGTTTTTCTGGGAAAGGCAAATGTATCCTGTCCCTGAGAACATGAACAAATGTTCCCAGGGACTACAACATAAATTACACCTTTAGGGGCCACTGAAATAACCATGGACATCATCCTTCAGTGGTTTTATATGGGATATTTCTAATCCCTAGAATTTATGCCTCTGGGAATCCAACCCATTGGCTTGGAAACAACGACTTACCCTGCTTTTATCTGCTATAAATCTAACTCTAGGAGTTGGTGAGTGTACCCTTGGAAGAAGAAGAGACAAAGACAGTCAGATACTAAGGATAAAGTGAAGAAGAGGAGAAAGAACAAATAGAAGAGGAGGAGGAGAAGGAAAGGGGGTGGAGTGGAGAGAAGAAAAGTGAGTCCTAGATAGTTACAAGGAAGAAAGACAATACAACAGGAGGAGTTCTGGGCTTAAATACAGCTCTGGCTATGTATCAAGGCTCAGTCAACAATGCACTGTGTGATCTTGGGGAACTGACAGCCTTTCTTTGAACCTCTCTGTCTCCACCTGTGTAAAATGTCTACCTCACAGGAGTCAAATGAAATAATTTATGCAGAAAGCCTCTACAGTTTTCTCTCTTTAGAGGACAGCGAATGATTATTTGTATCATTGGTCTTAAATTCAACAACCACAAATGTGGGTCAATAATTCAAAGGCAGGATTACATAAAGTCCTCTTCTTAATTCTAATCTTTAAAATGTTCTATTTGGGGTGTGGAGGCATATACTACAGATTGTCAAAAAGCCTCTGTGTGTCCCTGCATGTACGTGAATCTGGGCATTTGCACCAAAGCCAGCCTGAAAGTTACCTTGGAAAACTCTTTACCCAGACCTTAGAGGGAAGGGACCATTTTGCCACTTTCCATTCAGTTTTTACCATCATTCTAAATACTATGGCTTCATTTTATCTTTTATGCCTCCTTTGAGGAGATCAATTGGATTTATTAAAGTATTTGTTAAGGTCATCAAATATGGATATGTGGAGAAGGAAAGGAAAGATAGACTGAAGGGGAGGTTTTGTCCTGGAGATGAAACTAAAGAACAGATTTTGTTTTCCCAGCCACTGTATATGTTCATGGAGCTGCACACACATCACAACACATACAAATAAATTAAACATTTACTTAACCATGATCACGAATAAATTTGTTCCAAAATCTTTTGGGAACAAGTTGCTTTAGCCAAGATGTGTCTCATTCCGTATCATGTACCTCCTCTATTCCTTTCCATTGTATCTCAATTACTGACACACCAAGATAAAGTAAAAATTATCAGTGTTATGTCAAGCTGAGTGGCAAACAATATGCACCAGGCATTCCAGAGGAAATATTTTTATGTTAATTTCAACCTTGGTCAGTAAAGGAAGGCAGGAATTCAATAACTACTAATGAAATAAATGACATTTCAAATTTTTCAGAGAAACAAAATATTTGATACTGAATTAAGAGCCCAAGGAAAGCTAGAGGAGACAGAGGCCTCAGAAACAAAGTAAGATTTTATTCTCATTTCTGCTCGTAGATAACTTGAAACAAGACAATAGAGCTCATTGAAACTCAGTTTAATTATCTCCAAAATAGAGATGATGAGATTATTCGTTTACATCTCTCTCAAAGGGATAATTTGCAAATGGAGAAAAAAATTGATAAAGTGCCTCAAATTGTCTGGACAGAAACAACACAGATTTCAAGCAAGTGCTGCTCCTCCCGTCTCCAAGCAGCTGCACTTCTCTATGGCAATGAAGAACACATTATGTAACACAGCGACTGCCCTGCTGGTCCATTGCTAAAAAGAGCCCTACCGAAAGCACCCAGCCAGCCTCGCTCCCAAACACTGGCATGCCTTTGTTCTTCCTTTTAACTGAAATTAAACTGCTGCCTGAAGAACGAAGGATATATTTAGAAGACAGTTTCTTTATCTTTTTTTTTTTTGTCTTCATTAAAGTTTCCTAATTGAGAATCATATTCCATAAAATTACATAGCAGTGTAAAGAACCAGGGAGCAGGCAGGTGGACTGTAGCGGGAAGAACATCTTCCTCTTTCCAAGGCTTAATGTGTTTCTTCTCCACTGCAATCACAAAGCCAACCCTTTCAGTCACCCCCTCACACCCCAGCCATTCCATTCAGATACTCTTGCAAATTAGCTGCACATAACAAACTCCGTTAAATATTTTTTATGCCAAACGTTTAGTTTCTTCAACTCAAGAGGGTGAGGGAAAAACATCATGGGATGGGATGACACAGAGGCAGCCCCTGGGGATGCAGACACAGAGGACACCCAGTTGTCAACATCCTCCCTCTCAGTAAATACGGTATTCGCTTAGTTTCTAATACAATCAAATCTTCAGGTAGGGTTGGAAAGAAGATACACACAAACACACACATGCACAGGGAAAGAGAGGGAAACAGAGAGAAAAAGAGAGAGAGAGAGAGAAACTATCTTCTGTCTTCAAAGAGTAGCAAGTAGTAATGACAGTGGACAAGATGAACACATTCCTTCTCTTGCAAACTCTCATGGAAAGGAATAACATGTGACAAACCTTGTCAGTCATCAATAGAAAGCACTGAATATGGTCCTGAACCTGGTGAGCTTAAGCCAGTCTGATCTGGTCTTGAGCGGTAACACAGATACCTGAAGACTTCATGGAGGCAAAAATAAAACAAAGCAAACATGAACCAAGCCACAGATAAATCAAGAGGGAGAAATGTACAATTTCTACGACGGCCTAAGAGGAGACTTAGTCCCAGCTATGAACTGGTAACAACCAGTGATTGTGATTTTTTAAAAACAGATTAATCAAAGTTCATGGGAAAAGCTGAATGCAAACTATTATGGTGGACACCGTAACGTGCATCTGAAGACTCGCTGCCTAAGCTGATCTGCGACGAAAGCTGTGCACAGAGAATGCTCAGCCATCAGCCCCTTCAAAGTTGGCCTCAGCTACTGAGTGCCATCTTCCCTGAGGCCTGGCTTTTCCCACGGTCACCACAAGCACTGGGTCTTACCCATGCTAGTGCATAAAGACTTTGGGGAGGCTAGCACTGTGGCTCAGCAGGTTAACGCCCTGGCCTGAAGCGCCGGCATCCCATATGGATGCCGGTTCTAGTCCTAGCTGCTCCTCTTCCAATCCAACTCTCTGCTATGGCCTGGGATAGCAGTAGAAGATGGCCCAAGTCCTTGGGCCCTGTACCCATGTGGGAGACCAAGAAGAAGCTCCCGGCTCCTGGCTTCAGATAGGCGCAGCTCCGGCCATTGTGGCCAATTAGGGGAGTGAATCACCAGATGGAAGACCTCTCTCTCTCTGCCTCTCCTCTCAATGTGTAACTGTGACTTTCAAATAAATAAATAAATCTTAAAAAAAAAAAAAAGACAGCCATCTTAACCCAACTCAGGACAATGTGAAAGGTCATTTGAGTTTCAGAGCTATTTGTGGGGTTGGCTGAGGCCAACCTGTGTGACAATTCTTTCTTCCCCTCTCATCCACAGCGAATAACACCCTGACACATTTCCTGGTACACTGAACTCTATCTCAGAGCCTGCTCCTGGGAGTATTCCTTGCTGAAGATTTCTTATTTGCTTTTGTTTTTATTTATTATTTTTATAACAACACAATCTATGTAGATTTGCATTATCTAGTTTAAGCTGATTAAGTGTCTGAACAAATGCTGAAAAATAACAATACAAAGTGAATACGTAATTTAAATGTTCTAACATCCACAAGCAAGTGAAATAAATTTTAATATGCTTTAATACTACATTCAAAATAGTATCATTTCAAAATGTGTTTAAGACTAAAAATAATCAATGAAGTATTTTACATTCTATTTTCTATACTAAATCTTCAAAATACGGTGCATATTTTATACTTATGGCACATCCCACCTCAGAATAAATTCTTATTAGAAATATTTTCTACAGAAATTTCACAAAACTTACAATTGTTAAGTAATTCACATATCCAAGTAGTTCCTCATACACTTAAGTGTTTTCCAATGACTGAATTGAATACTGATTTTTAAGGTTAGATTTAAATGAATTACAATTAGATTGTATTAAAAATTCAGTTACTCAGGCATGCTAACCATCGCTTGAGTGTTCGGTAGTTGCTTGAGGCTACACGCATCTGTGTCTAACAATTCAGGCTTAGACTGCTCCATGCTGTGAATTCTGTGATGTCCAATCAGTGGAAAGTAATGAATAAGATAATTCAAAGAAGAGTTATGTTAATAATGAAACCAAAGTGAAAATGCATGTTATTAATGAAAGGATTACTTATTTTGTTATTAACAAAAGCATTGGAAATCTTTCATTTGCCATTAAGAATTCCAAATGACAACATTAAATCATGCAATGAACAAAAGTATTACGTCTGTGCAGTTGACAATCATCAACAAGAGGTGAAAAGATGACAAAGAAAAGAGGAAATGAAGAAAAATTATTCATATGACCAGAAATCAACATTTGCACAAGACTGCTAACAGACTGGAGTTCACTAAGGAAAATGCTAAGGATTAAAAGGCATAAGGCCACGCATAGTGAAAGGTACACTGATGAAAATGTATATTTAACCTATTATAAATCAATACTCAAGCAATACATACCTGACTCCATGTTCCAAGTTCTTTGAGACTGCATCATGTTAATCTAATAGTGAAATGGTGAGAGCAGAACTGGAAAAACCATGAAGTTGCCTACTTATTTACATCATGAAGGGAGGCAAACGCCTGCTACCACAGACAGTCAATAAAGACAAGAAATAGTCCACTTTCCATCAATTCCTCCCAAAAGCAAATGTGTGTTGAGTATCTCCTATACAGCTCTGCATGCTTCCATATGTAGAAATGAACTATTGAATGAAGTAGGTTGAATTATTGTCCTTAATTTCTTTTCTCCTAATGGGGAAAACATAGCATGTATTTACTGGGAAATACTAAAGAACATCCTTTATCCTATTAAGAGGGAAGAAAATGACATAAGACCACTGTGACAGAGCATGTCCGGTGGCATCAATCACTCTAGCTACGGGACTAGGAATGGTTTCTCTGAGGAGGAGATACTGAGTTGAGATCTACAACATAAAAACAGACTTCTAGATGAGCAGAAGATGGGGGAGAAGGGGTCAAGTGGTGTTTTATTGATACCAGTTTAAATGCTGAAATATTTTAAGTATGGAATAATCAATTTAACAGTTATTCATAGGTGTTTTAGCCTAAGCTGCAATGTTTTCTTGAATAAGGTAATCATAACTTCTGCCTAAGAACTGAACACCATTCTGACGTTCCATGGAAAGGTTCTATGCATGAGAAGACAGTGATTGTACGTATCTCGACAAAAATTATAGGAAAACATTGCCCAAATTTGAAGTTCTTCTGTGGGGAAATCAGGCACAGGAGGCAATTCAAAGATGGCGCCTGCAGGGAGATTAGGCACACATGCCAATTCAAAGATGGCGCCCAAAGGAAGTAAGGTGGGTGGTACCCAAAGTCGTTTACCACCAAAGCTGATTGGCCATGTAGCATCAGGGTAGGTGATGACAACTGATGACGAGTGTACAGACATATGGCTGGCCCTGTAAAAAGTTGCCCCGTAAAATGACCTTTTAAGTAATTGGTTGGTCCTTATGCCCTGCCCCAGTAATCCTGCGGTCTTGTGCTTTAAAAGGCTTTGCTATGCGGGCAATAAACCAAGTTCTTGCTTGCTTGACTTGACTCCCCACTGCGTCTGACTGTCTCCAGACCTAGTCCATCCTTGTTCGGGTGGACTAAGACCCTGCATTCTTCCACACTGATAAACTTATGGATTGACAAAGCAATTAATTCCCTGGAGTCTTAATTGACCTCCAGGATCATGTTCCCTATGTTATTTGTATTTGTCCCTGGAAATCCCCATTCAGACAGAACAGGCGGTAAGATGATCACACAACCCCTCCCAGCCACTGTCTGCCAGGGGATGTGCCACTCTCTGTTATGCAGATATATTTACAGAGTCCTTTTTCACTCTAAAAGGTGTCCTAGTGTGAAGACTATCTACATGGTCACTGTAAATAGTGTCCCACTGATTACACTGGGAAGGTAAAGGCTCATCATTCTCCCAGTAGATCTCTCTGGCAAGCAAGTACACACAGAGACATTCTGCACCCTAGTAGGCTCCCTGCAAGTTTATATCCACCAGGGCAAGTTTAGGAGCCTGGAACTCAGTCCGGTTCTCCACACGTGTGACAGGAACCCAAGTACTTGAGCCATCACCGGCTGCTTCCCACGGCGTGCATTACCAGGAAACTGGAGTGGAAAGCAGAACTGGGACTGGAACTTGAGCTGAAATTGAAGCCCAGGTACTTCATATAATGTGGGGTGTGGATGTCCTAAGATGCAGCCTAATCCATAAGCAAAAAGCCTGCCCCCAGAACATCTGACTGAAGCGGGGGGTACCTTTTCAGAACCAAGATGAGTTTCATATGCCTCAGAGTGATATGAAAGTGGAGTGGGTATACCCATGACATGACATTCATCAGATTCTTAAGACACAACTTAGAAATAGTGAAAGTCTAGGGAAGAATGAGCAAAGATTGAAACAGACCAGGAAAACATTATTCCAAATAAGAAAAGAAAAACACATTTTGTTGGCTGAAAATCACTTCTTGCTATCTATACAATTTTGCTTACCTGGCCTGATGTGCCTATTCATTCTTTATATACCTACTTTAAGCATAAGCCACTGAAACACCTTCCCTGGCTTATACCCAGCATCTGAGATGTAACTAAATCCTCCCCTCAGTCTATTTCCATAGCCCCCGGGACATTCTACTGAAAATGGCACCAAATCATTTTCAATAGTCTATGTAAAAATCCTTCTCTCCTCTAGTTTCTAAGCTCCTTGAGAAGGGAGGCGTTCTTACCCACCTCAATAGTCTCAGTCTGGCAGCCTGTATGTAGTAGTCACTCAATTACTGTCTGCTCTATTT
Organism: Oryctolagus cuniculus; assembly: GCF_964237555.1. Lineage (NCBI taxonomy): Eukaryota > Metazoa > Chordata > Mammalia > Lagomorpha > Leporidae > Oryctolagus > Oryctolagus cuniculus. The sequence goes on along the minus strand of NC_091451.1, from coordinate 24,893,282 downwards.
AATTGAAATCCACACATACAGATGCATTTAAGCCCCTACTGTTGTGGGAAAGAATGAATAACTGGGTGAATTATAGCACTATTATATGACTGTTTTATTATATAGCTATTTCCTAGCCAGCAGACCAGCTCTAAACTCTACATGAGAGATTCAATTTAGGGGAAACAATGGAAAATTAGAAAACTCATCTTGACAGTAAACACTGAGATGAATAATGAACCAAAAGAAGAGGCTCTTCTGTCCCAGGTACACATGCACATGCATACACAAGGAGCCATACAAAATCATTTGATTTTAGCCCCATTTGGAAGGAGCGGATTCAAGAGCATTTTCCATGAATATCTACCCTCTAATTGGCATCTTAAATCAGGATAAATTTTTATAGTCTCCTTGTTCTTATACTTGGTAGGATGATGGCATGAGCTAACGAAAACCTGAGAATAATCTACTCTCTCCTGAATGGTGAACTTCATTCATTACTAAAAATTATATTTCTACTACATCCATGAGATTATATTAGACTCACCCCTGGATTTCAAAGGAAAACAGGAGAAAAACAGGTATTTCCAAATTGGAGCACTGTTAGGAACTAGGAATATATTATTTTCGGTAGATATCAGAAAAGTTTAGGAATTTCACAGGACAGAAACTCAAAGATGTGAAGTGATCTGATCCTGATTGCATAAATCCTACTACTATAGCTGACACATGATATCCACTTGGCAAACACTTAGAAGAGAAAAATGGATTTGTATACACAAAAGTGAAAATGAATATCCAAGTATAGCCAAAATCAGTGATTTAAACTTCAGTACCACAAATTGCAAATAAAATACCTTATCTGCATACACACACTAATACTGATTAAACACCTTAACCAAGATAATATTATTAATTTCCAAATAAAATTAAATGGTTTCATCAAAAAAAACTCTTCCTGGTGCAGACAATGCATCACAGTAGGTTAAGCCACAAGTGAGACAACAGCTGGCTTCCAATATCAGAGTGCCGGAGACCAAGTGTACCTCCACTTCCAATCTAACTTCCTGCTAATGTGCAGCAGAGGATAGCTCAGGTACTTGGGTCCCCGCCTCCTGTTTGGAAGATCCTGGTAGAATTCCTGGCTCCTAGACTTTATCAGATCCAGGCTAGCTACTGCTGGCATGGGGGATTGAGCAAGTAGATGGGAGACCTCTCTCTCTGACTCTGAATTTTAAATAAATAAAAATAAACAAACAAACGTAAGACTAATTTATAAAAGCTTTCCCCAGTTCTACTTATATATCCCATTTAATGTCTGGAAATGGGAAAAGTAACAATCAGAATTACATGTAACCACTAAGGCAACGGTGCGGAGAGGAAGTCTGCCAATACTTGCACACTGTGAAAAGTGCTGCATTCTCTGCAAGTCGTCCAGGGTCAGTACATGCCTCTGGTCAGTCTTTTTCATCCAGGTTTCCCTTGGGCTGCAGTGATGTGTATGGATACTCCTCAAACTTCCCCAGGACTTCTGGTGATACCTATCTGCCATTCATTGTTCCTGGTTCTCCATGAGTGCCCCAAGCCTCTAGAAAACCATCATAACAACCACGTGAAATTCTCCTTTGGTTTTTGTGCACGACACCTGCATAAGTTTGTTAGTCATTGTGAATCAAAACTTCTTACCAGAATGCACTGCACAACAAAAAGCTACAGGGAGATAAGCTGGCCAACAAAGTTCAAAGTGATTAATACTCCTCTTAGGATGAACTCAACCCAGGTATTAGGGCGAAAAGTTTTGTGACACGATATACGAAGCAGAGCAGTAAAAAAAAAAACTAAATAGACATATATACACATAGACACACAGGTTGCCCTCATTTCTATAGCTCTCAAATGCACAAATTTTAGTTACTGTTATATAGTTAATAACTCCAATCTCTTAACAACAGGGCATAATTCTCCTTTCCTATGCTATATTAACTACGAGCTGTTTGCATGGAACATATACTGCTAGTTCTCCAATCCACCTCCATGGAGTAATTGACCCATGCACATCATACTTCATGATAAATACTATTGTTTTCTTTTTCAAAATCTGTCCTCAAGGATCACTAAGTACCTATTATTCAACTCATACAGATAGCAAAACATTAGGATTTTGCCTCTTTGTCTTCCAGGGATTAACTTATATGACATTTCATAAAACCTAGATAATCAAAACAAAGTATTGGGGGCCAGTGCTGTGGCTTAGTGGGTAAAGCTACTGTCTGAAGTGCTGGTATCCCATAGGGGTGCTGGTTTGAGTCCTGGCTGTCCTCTTATGATCCAGCTCTCTGCTATGGCCTCGGAAAGCAGTATAAAATGGCCCAAGCCCTTAGACCCCTACACTCGCATGAGACCTGGAAGAAGCTCCTGGTTCCTGGCTTCAGATCAGCCCAGCTCCAGATATTGCAGCCATTTGGGGAGTGAACCAGCAGGTGGGAAAACCTCCCTCCCTCTCCTCTCTCTCTCTTTCTCTCTGCCTCTGTCTCTCTGTAACTCTTTCAAATATATAAATATTTTTTTAAAAATAAAAAAACACAAAGCATTGTTCAGTAATAAAGGAAAAAAATGAATGTGTTAAAACTGAAATTTAAGGGGCCAGTGTTGTGGCATAGCAGGTAAAGCAGCTGCCTATGATGCTGGTACCCCATACAGGTGCCAGTTCATGTCCCTGGGCTCCACTTCTGATTCAGCTGCTTGCCAATGGCCTGGGAAAAGCAGCAGAAAGATGGCCCACATACTTGTGCCGCTGATACCCATGTGGGAGACTCAGATGAAGTTTCACACCCAGCCCAGGCCATTGTGGCCAACTGGGGAATGAATCAGTGGGTGGAAGATCTCTATCTCTGCCTCCCTCTTTCCCTCTCTCTCTGTTACACTTACTTTAAATAAATCAAATATTTAAAAATGGTGACATTTCAGCTGTACATAAATGGAATTATAGGATAAATAGCTGATGATGAAAATGTTGAGGCTTCCTAAAAGAGAGGCTACAAGATAGGCATCTAGCTAGAAAGTTCTTCCGAAAATCCAAATCTGATTCCTCATTTATCAGTAAATTCTGTCCAATCTATAATTTATACTGGAAAAGCCTCATGTTGCTTTCTCAATTTACAGCACATCAACAGGACCTTGGCCTCGTGATTCTGTGCAACACATATCAACACAATGGAAGCAAACCTTCTGGAATATAATCCTGTCCTCACTTTGAGATGCAATGCTCTTACAATGATGACCTAGCACAGTTAACAACATTGCTTGCTATGGTCATAAGACAGTCTTTCTTCTAACTTTGGAAAGATCTATGAGCCCATATTCCGCTGGAATTGTGTCTCCTCTCTTCTGCACTCTGTCTATACATGGAGAAGGCACATCATGAACAGAACTTGAGTGACGAGTCTGCTACTGTTAATTTTCCCTAGAGAGCAAGTTATTCAAGGAGAAATATGATACAACAGGAGTACCAAGAATCCTCCTTATTCTAAAGGGAATGCAGGCACAAATAGCAAAATAATCTCCTACTTACAAAGCGTAAACAAAAATTGATTGTTACAATTGATTGGTCATCTTTATGGTGTCTTTTAATTTGTTTATAATACCCATCCTTTCTTCTTTGCTTTTATCTTTCTATAAGTCCCTGTTATGACCATCCATTGATTTTTTTGGTATACTGACCATCTGGATAAAAAACGCAAGCTGAGTTGACACAAATTTACAAGAAACCATCTGAAGTTATTCTCCTCAATGAGAAATAAACAAGCAAGCAAGCAGTGAACTCATGACCTTAGAAAGAAATGTATTTGTTAGTTTTATTATCACCTGAAGTGCAGGAGCACCATGGTCACTGTCAACACACTCATATATATTTTAGAGTCTCTCCAATTATGATTTATAGCTTGGAACAGGAAATAATCTCCCTGTGTCTAGTACTAAAATTGTTTCTAGAACATAAGTATGTGTCCAAAAATGTCGAAGAAAGTGGTGAAAAGACAAGGAGATCTAACTGAATTCAATTGGCCAGTTGGCAATAATTTTAACAATAAATAAGATTGCCTGCAATTACCAACATACTTACCTTTTTTTGGTCCTGATTAAAACAAGCCACGTCTATGATAGATTCATAGCTATGTTGAAAAAAAGTCAACATAATATATATTGTAACATAAAATAGAGTAATAATATGAAAGAATTATAAACAGAACATATTTAATTTCAATAGGCAGCAGAGGGCTAAATATATGGGCATTTATGTTTTAGTTCAGTTCTTAGTTAAGTTTCTGTTTATAAAGTATTTGTACATTTTACTAATTTTATTACTAATATCTACCCATTCATTAATAGGAAATGCAACAAACAGTCTTTAAAAATGAGGCAAAAAGAAAGAGGCTTACCAAGAGCAAATAGGCCTGTCAGATCTGGGCTTCACACCTCACAACTGGGTAGAATGGAACTCAATAATGCAATCGAGGAAATACATTGTTCTACAAAGATAGATAATTCCTAGGATTCATCCTCACCTTTCAGGAGACTGAAATATCAGATAGCCCTTGATTTTTAATAAATTGCTTAGGAGAACATATATTGTTCTCCATGCTAACGTACTATATCTAGTAATGAACACGGGTCATACAATGTGTATTATTTTAAAATACATTCTTGTTGGAAATAAACTGCAAGTTACAAGAAACAATTTAGACTTCTGGGAAGGAAGTAATATCTTTTTTTTTTTTTTTTTGAACAGGCAGAGTGGACAGAGAGAGAGACAGACAGAGAAAAAGGTCTTCCTTTGCCGTTGGTTCACCCTCCAATGGCCGCTGCGGCCGGGCCGGCGCACCACACTGATCCTAAGGCAAGAGCCAGGTGCTTCTCCTGGTCTCCCATGGGGTGCAGGGCCCAAGCACTTGGGCCATCCTCCACTGTACTCCCGGGCCACAGCTGAGAGCTGGCCTGGAAGAGGGGCAACCGAGACAGAATCCAGTGCCCTGACTGGGACTAGAACCCGGTGTACTGGCGCTGCAGGCGGAGTATTAGCCTATTGAGCCACGGCACCGGCCATGAAGTAATATCTTGACACAATAAATGAATTTAACCATTAAAAAAAAATCTCAACCTGCTGACCAGCAGCTTAGATTTAATTCATTTTGGGGCTGGTGCTGTGGCACAGCAGGTAAAGTGGCCGCCTGCAGTGCCAGCATCATTTATGGGCACCGGTTTAAACCCTGGCTGCTCCACTTCTATCCAGCTCTCTGCTATGGCCTGGGAAAGCCGTAGAAGATGGCCCAAGTCCTTGGACCCCTGCACCTGCATAGGAGACCCAGAAGAAGCTCCTGACTTCAGATCAGCCCAGCTCTAGCCATTTCGAGAGTGAACCAGCAGATGAAGGATCTCTCTCGATCTCTCTCTCTCTGCCTCAGCATTTCTGTAATTCTGATTTTCAAATACATAAATAAATAAATAAATATTTTTTAAAATAAGATTTGATTCATTTTGGAATAAACAGCTGCTTTTTAATATATTATATAGGTATTGTTTTAATACAATCACAGTTAAATATAAAAGTAGGCACAAAATTAATGAAAAATAAATATAAAATTAATTACAGGTTTGATTGAAGTGCCAAGGTGTATTTTTTAAGTATTTGAAATGTTCTAAGGAAACAGCATTCTAAATTTGGAATTGAAGTATTTAAATAGAATTTAGCAATTTTTGTAAAGTTTTAATAAATATATTTATATAATTTAGCATTTCAAACATATTATTATAAGGAGATTGATCATGGAACAAAGGACAGGTAGTGATGGTTGCTCCTCGCCAAGCATAGAAACTCCTTGCATACAAAAACACTCACTGAACAGTGATTTCCATGTTTCTAATAACATTAAAAATTGTTTTTAAGTTGATCCTAAGTCTTCCAGAACTAAAGTAAAAGAAACCAAATGGTTTTGCGAGGGAAGTGCAGCCCCAAGATGGGACTCTAGGTACCAAGGGTGGTGAGCTGGGCTCTGAAGAGAGGTTTATGACATTCCATAAACTCTGACATTAAGAAAAATAAAACTGCTTACACTTGTATCTAAGCAAATATGCCCATCATCACATCCAGGCTATGCTGTGGTAGCAGACAAGTCCAAGCCAGTATAAAACAATACATGTCTATCTTCTGACAACTCTGGGTGGGCTGGTGACTTCGGAGTATGTTGCCATGGTTCCTCACCACAGGGCTGAGGCTGATGGAATGGGCCACGGTCTGAGAGTCGCTAGCAGCTATGGCAAGGTGCAAAGAAAGAACTCCAGGCTATCTCACTTCAGCACTTAAAAGCCTGGCCTCCATGTAGCACCTGTCACTCCCCTTCATGGCTCACTGGCTGGAAATGACCACATGACCCCTTCAAGGCAGAAAGGGTGAGGAAGCACAGGACTACAAGGGCTCAGAACATAAATAAATACAATTTTTGCTGGATTTTTTGTGAGCAAAATAGGGCTATCAAGCCACCTATGATCTCTGAAAAAAAAAAGTTGACAAAAACTTGAAGAGAATTGTTTAGTTGAGGAAACAGTCATGACTTCATTTTTTTTTCCCTACCAATGTATGTAGATGATTTGTGCTCTCCACTGGCAGGGTATTCTCCAACTTATATGGAAATGCCAAGCTCTCAGCATGGGTCAATCTCAACTTCTTTCTCTAAATCTGTGTCTTGCATCTTTGAAATGTTTATGTTTCTCTGCATAAGTAAATTCCAATAGAAACTTGATTTACTTACTGCTATCTCTACATTTAAAAAAAAAAGATTTATTTACTTATTTATTTGAAAGGTGGAGTTACAGAGATGCAGAGAGAGAGAGAGAGAGGTCTTCCATCCACTAGTTCACTCCCCAGGTAGCTGCAACCGCCAGAGCTGCGCCAATCCAACCAGGGACCAGGAGCTTCTACCAGGGCTCCCACAGGGGTGCTGGGGCCCAAATACTTGAGCCATCTTCTACTGCTTTCCCAGGCCGTAACAGAGAGCTGTATCAGAAATGGAGCAGCCAGGACCCGAACAGGTGCCCATATGGGATGCCGGCACTGTAGGCAGTGGCTTTACCTGCTGCTATACCACAGCATCAGCCCCTATCACTACTTCTAAATCTGTACTGCACTATGCAAAAATCTCATGCTCTCCAAGCATACACTCGGGTTTAGGTATCATTTCCTTTCCAGGCACAGCCCAGACATCAGTGCAGTCACTTCTCTGTCAGTCTCAGCAATAACTTTCTCCTTTCCTTCCCTGAAGGGATCAGCTTGAGAGGAGTGTCTCCTTCCATCTGTCAGACACTGAGAATTAATAACAGAACTCCAACAAACACTGGAAGAGAAAGCTGTACTGCCCAAGACTACCAGACATGCATTGTTTTTGTTTTTTCACTACTAGTTCTTTTGCACCCCACCACTTACTAGATACCTCTATCCATCACTTTGGTAGCTTTAAAAATATTCTCATTGGAGCAGATATTTAACCAATTGGTTACCAAGCTAACTACAGTACCAGGTACCGAACTGGAGTGACTGGGTTCAATTCCTGGCTCCTATCCTGATTCAACTTTCCTGCAATGCAGACCATAGGAGCGGCAGCAACACCTCATGTAAATTGGTCCCTGTCAACCATGTGGGAGATCTGAAACTGAGTTCTCAGCTCCTGGTTTTGGTTCCAGCATAGTCCTGGCCATTTCTGCATTTAGGGAGTGGACCAATGGGTAGAAAGCCTCTCTCTCTTTTTCTCAAGTAATTTTAAGTAATGTTCTTACCAATATATTGGCACATCCACATTTTTGAGGCATAACTCCCCCCCTCCTCCACCCAAAAGCCCATGATTCCTGAAAATGAAATGCTATTCCTTTAGGTAAGCTAATGATTGTTTCTTTTTTAAAGTATCCAGTATCTAACACATGTCCATGTGTCTACAGCTCTTTTCCCCAGCTTAGTAATGAAATATGAAAGTGTTCTGATAACCAAGATTACTCTTATTTTTTCAATTACTTTGAAAGTTAAGACACTCTGTACTCTTCTGTTTTACTTTATTTCCATCTAAGCCCTAACCTCCATGTAGAAAATAACATAATTTCCCCCAAAATTATATAATGTGATTTTTCCTGAAATGTACAAAATAGAAAAATATATGGTGAAATAGGGAACGAATGAAAAATATGGGAAACCCTTTTGAAAAATAGATGGCTTCTTTCTGACAAATATTATTAGAATAAGACCTCTAGGGTAGGGGCCAAGTTTGTCTTTATTCCCTAATAGATCCCCAGTGTTTGCAAAGGTGCCCTGAGAAAGCAGACACTCAGAATATTTTTTTAAATAAATGAATGAATATCAGAATCTGCCAGGAGATAAAAGTACAAAAATTACCACCAACAGTAATTTGTTCATGTTCTTCAATAAAGATTGAAGATGAGGTTGAGATGAGATTTGCAATAATTTTTGGAAAGACAAAGAGAAGAAAAAGAGAACAGGCTAATAAAGTATGAGAATCACTTCCATTCCAAATTCTTGTCTCTCTGTAAGCATCACATCTCTACTCTGGTATATCTTTCCCTATGTCTTCACAAAATACTACCATGACGAAGGGATGTTAGCATGAAGATGAAGCCCTTCCAAACATGTGCAACTACTGTATATGAAATGAAGCTTTCCTGGGATCTTTGACAGAACATCCATCATCATTAATGGGTAAATATGGGCAGATTGCTTTATCTGCAAGCAAAACAATATCCACTCCAGAAAGGAAGCTGGTTTTCCTATTTTTAAAATAAGGCAGTCATTTGCTGTGACTAAAACTATTGCCAAACCCCACCCCCGCCCTGCCTCAATAGGAGTCTCAAACATGCAGATAACCAAGCCAGAGCTTTATGACTGTGGTGTATGTGAAATGGGGTCAGCTTGGCAGAAGAAAATGCTGCAGTAATTTCCTATCTATTACAGCCTAAAAATGTGAGCTGTGAAAGAGAAAGGGTGTGCAGGATAGAGACAGAGGTCTGAAGACGTCTCTGTAATAAACTCTCACAAAGCATCTCTCCCTTGTGACCCTTCCATTAGCCCAGGCCACTGCTTCTCTTAGTAATGGTGGACCACCCCCACCAGCCCTGAAGCTCAGTGGTGAGCTATGTGGTCTCCTCTCCACCTCCGTCTTCAGTTCCTAAGGCAAGTGGGTCTGATTATTCAAGAAAACCATGTCCCCAAAGCAACTGAATTTTTGGAGTAGTGTGTACAAGCTTCAGTGCAGTTGTTGGACAGTGTGCCTTCAGATGCAAATTCTACCAAAATGATCTAGGTGAGGTGACCTGGAGTATAACCCTTATGCTCTTTAAACTTAAGTTTTCACATGTGCATAAAGAGCACAATAATCAAAGCCATCACATAATGTTTTTAAACACTTAAGATGGCATACACAATACTTGTCATGGCACTTTGGAAGTATTCAAAAATGGTGGTCATTATTAATAGTACTGTTACTGCAAGTCTTTCTAGCAAAGAACCAAACACATAATGGCTCCTTGTGACCCAAATCTAATGAAAAGACTCATCATATCTCTAAGGAGATCATATCCTCATGTGTTTTCCTTCTTTGAAGCATAAAGCATCACCAAGTGATGCTGGACTTAATTCAACACAAGCAGGTAAGTTGCTTTTATGCAGAGATGTATTTCTCCCTGGACAATGAGAATTAATGCTGTAACTAGTACTCAAACAGTACTCTACACTTTGTGTTTCAGTGTGGGTACAAACTGTTGAAATCTTTACTTAATATATACTAAAATGATCTTCTGTATATAAAGAGAATTGAAAATGAATCTTGATGTGAATGGAATGGGAGAGGGAGCGGGAGATGGGAGGGGTGCGGGTGGGAGGGAAATTATAGGGGGGAAAAAGCCACTGTAATCCAAAAGCTGTACTTTGGAAATTTATATTTATTAAATAAAAGTTAAAAAAAAAAACCAGTTGCCCCTCTTCCAGGCCAGCTCTCTGCTGTGGCCAGGGAGTACAGTGGAGGATGGCCCAAGTGCTTGGGCCCTGCACCCCATGGGAGACCAGGAGAAGTACCTGGCTCCTGCCATCGGATCAGCGCGGTGCGCCGGCTGCAGCGCGCTGACCACTGCGGCCATTGGAGGGTGAACCAACGGCAAAGGAAGACCTTTCTCTCTGTCTCTCTCTCTCACTGTCCACTCTGCCTGCCAAAAAAAAAAGTTAAAAAAAAGAAAAATAGCAAAAGAGAGAAGTGGAGAGAGGGAGAGGGGGAGGGAGGGGAAGAGGGAGAAATAGAAAGAGAATGATTGATTTTCTATCTGCTTGTCCAATCCACAAATGGCCTCAACAGCCAGGTCTGGGCCATTGGAAGGTAGGTGCCAAGAATTCCATCTTGGTCTTCCACATGGATGGCAGGGATCCAAGTACTTGGATTATCATTTGGTGCTTTTCCAGGCATGTTAACAGGGAGCTGGATCAGAGGCAGAGCAGCAGGACTTGGGCAGCATCCTGATATGAGGTGCTGGTGTCACAAGCAGCAACTTAACTTTCTGTGCCACAACACCAGCTCCAGAAATTTTTAACTTAATAAGCCCTCTAGTGCTTTTGATGCACATGGTACTTTGAGAATTACTGATAGATTATCATCAAAGTTGCATTGAAGTCCAAGAACCTGAGTCTAGAAAAAGGTCAGTTATATGATCATTGGGATATAGGATTACAGCATCGGAGCAACCACTTTTAGTAGTGATATACAAAAAAGAAAAAGAAGGCAATTCGGGATGTGTTCCAGGAAGTGGGCAGTGAGGAGGAGGAACAGAGACTCAAGACTACTTTTCTAAGAAGTTAGTCATGATGTGAAATAAGTAAATATAGTAGATTTAAAGCTTTGCATCGCTAAAGAAGTTTTATTTTATTTAGGATAAATGAGAATCAATTTCGTGATCAGGGTCAAGAAGTCATGGGAGTGCAAGAGACTGAAGATACAAGGTCTAGAGGGGGAACTGATGCAGTGGTGAACTGGGCAATGGCCACTGTGGTTCACCTACGCTTGGCTCTTATGACTGAGATGTTCAAAGTTCACATGAACAATGAGGCCCCATGTTAGACTGCCCTGTCTTATATCTTATGGATTTGGCAACTAAAGTCACTCAATTTTAAGAGAACAGAACTTTTAGTCAGTATGAGCCATGTCTTGGTTTGCTTCAATGATTCTTAACCAGAGAAGACTCTTGTCTTCCAGTTGGCATTTGGTCACACCTAGAGACCTTTTCGTTTTTATAAAGTAGATGGGAAGTGCCAATGTCATTATTGGACACAGGCAGGGAGCCTACTAAACATCCTACAATACACAGAATAGCCTCTTTCAAAAAAAAATTATTTGACACAAAATGTCAATAGTACTGAAGTTCAGAAAGACTGATCTATTTTGATACAATTCATTGATTGCTCCATTCTGCCATATGAATTTTGTGGAACCATACCTAGCCTCTCAAGGCAGAAAATTCAAATCTCAACACTAACTTTTGCCAAATGATTTTCATCCTGTCTCTTGGACTATAAAGAGGTACTCATCTAGTTTGGCTGCAAATCCTATGAAATTTTAGCTCAAGAAATTTATTTTTAACTCTACCATTGCATATTTTGTCCCCTTTGGTCCACAAAACAGCAAGTGTTCATATTACATGCAATTGCTTATATATTATTCAGTCATGGTCGATAGGATATCTTTACTCAAAAAGTAAACTCCAAAGAATAGCCTTTTTCCAAGGTACTGCATTTTACTTTTTTTTATACTTTTAGAACACATACAGACACTCTGAAAAGTGCTTATTTCTCTTTTCCACGTACACAGTCTGTTGAATAAGTCAACAAAGATGCCAGTTCTTTACACTAATACTGTGTCCTAGTTTATTCATTCAAAGTTTTGAGAATCCAGACACATAACAGAGAACTCTGCCAACAATTACAGAAGGAAGGAACAGACAAGGTTTATTTGTTTGAAAATCTATTGTCCACAATATTGCTGCAAGGCAGGCTTCAAGGTGGATGAAAAACTGAATGCAAAATGCATCTTTCTTCCCCTCTCCTGCCAGCCCAATCCTACCTGCTGGACTACTCATAAATGCAAGGTGTAAAGTAAGATAAAGTTAGAGGAAGAAAGTAGGAGGTTGAGAAGAAGAGAGATCCACTGCTCCAGAAAAAAAGAAAAAAAAACTAGTTCTGCAAATGGTTACTTTTAAGGCATCTTTCTTTGGAACACTGAAGATTAATGGTTATGCGTAGGAAGAAAGAATCTGTTGATATTTTAGTCATTTTTATGTACTCAGCGTATTTTTTAAAAATAAAATTATAAAATACCATAATTAAATGATTACTCAGAAGTGGACTATATTAGGTTTTGTGGATAATGTTTAAAATGGATTATAACTTCTTTAGGGCTCTGGTTATGAAAGTTTTGAGTACATAACTTAGTCACGCATACATTGGATTCCTTCTCTGTTATGGAGAACAAATTGTTGAGAACATTCAGGACAGATTATTTTGTAAGTTTCTGTTCCTTCAGAAAACGATTCTAATGATTGCCCATGTTTTTCCTCCAAAGCTTTGCTTTCCCCTTAATGTCCCTTTGAGTCTTCTGATTAAACAAGACATTATCCAGTTAAGCTTGGACATCTTAACATTTGTCAACAAAATCTTACTAAGGAAGGAGTGGTCTAGAATTTGGGACTGTATGCATATAGTACCTAGGCAATGGAGTAGACAAAAGAGGCATGAGTAGAATATACCCAACAAAATATTTGGAATTCCATTTCACTGAGTGCTTGAGATTTTTAACTTGATTCTCTGAGGGCTTTAAAAAGGTTTGGATACAGTAAAACTCTAATTAGCCTTCCAGAGGTAAGTCATCTTTACTCACATCAAGTCTTGCTTGTCTCTTTACCAATGCTTGTGTGCTTGCATTGCTCAAGAGTTAATGTTTCTTAGTTTCTCATACCTTGAGTCCCTTCTCCCTTCACCATTCTCAATTTTCTATTCAACATCTTTTGAGAATATCTTTGATTAACAGAAGAGTTGTGAAAATAGTAGAGAGAGTGCACAGGTAAAGTTTATTCATCTATCCTTCATATTAACAACTTATGTAACCTGTAACACTGATGCAAACCAGGAAATTGATTTAATGGAGTTTTCTACAGACCACATAATTTGTCATCAATACAACAAATTCATCCATTTAGCAGGTATTCATTCATCCATTTAGCAGGTATGCAAGTGATTACCATGCACTACATACCATTCTAAGTACTTGCAACACATCAGTCAATAATAAGCAAAAAAGACAGTTGTGTTCTCATGGAACTAATATTCTTGCTGATGAATGACAGTTCAGGTCATCCTGAGGGCAAGAATGGACATAGGGGCCAGTGCTGTGGCTCAGTGGGTTAAAGCCTCAACCTGCAGAACTGGCCTCCCATACGGGTGCTGGTTTGAGTTCCAGCTGCTCTACTTCTGATCCAGCTCCCTGTTAATGTGCCTGGGAAAGTGGTGTAAGATAGAACAAGTGCTTAGGGCCCTGCATCCATGTGGGAGACCCAGAAGCAGCTCCTGGATTCAGTCTGGCTCAGTCCTGGCTGTTAAAGCCATTTGGGGAGTGAATCAGTGGATCCAAGATACCTCTCTCTGTGTCTCCTTCTCTCTTTCTGCCTTTCAAATAGGTAAATAAATCTTTTTTTAAAAAATAAATAATGGACATTTTAAGGTATAGAGGATATTGTTAGCTGAATATTGGCTCAAACAATTATTTCTCAGAAGTGGTCCCATAAATGCTCTTTGCAGTCTTATATTTATGTTCTTTCAGCTCTCTTGGAGTTTACAATATATCATAACTATCAACTGTGTTTCTGTCACAAAATGACTTTTCATGACATTTATTGTAATTTTTCATAATTTCTTTTCCCACTATAATAGAGCTAAGTAAATTCATATAATGTAATATTATAAAAATAACTATCTACTACAAGTCAAATTCTCTTTAGTCTACCCATGAACCTAATGGCAAATGAAAGAAGGGTAGGAAATTTTTCCTCTATGTATCTTCTTGGCTGTATCTCCTTATTTTTCATAGTCCTTCAGACTTGATTTTTTATGAAAAACTATAACCATGCAAAGATGCGACCCATTATATTTTTGTATACAATAGGAATGTGGACTGATGCTTATATTAAAGGTCAAGTTAGTACTTGCATGGTGAATGACATTGACAAGCATATCTAATATTCTTCCAAATCCCTCCTTATGGGACAGTGAGGCTACATGACTTAATATTAAAAATACTGGATAACATTTCTTAAGTAGTTGTCAGAAAAATACATAAAGACTAAAATATCAAGAAACAGAGAATTAAATTCTCAATGAACCTAGGTAAGACTCTGATACCAGTAAAATCTTTTTTAAAAAAGATTGATTTGAGAAATGAATGACAGAATGATGAGAGATTGGGAAAGAAGGAGAGAGACAGACAGACAGACAGACACAGATGAAGGCAGATAAAGTTTCATCTGCTGGTTTACTTCCTAAATGGCAGCAATAGCCAAAATGTAGACCAGGCTGAAGCCAGGAACCTGGAGCTCCATCCTGATCTCCCACATGGGTGGCAAAAGAACAACTACTAGGGCAACATTTCACTGCCTCCCCAAGTGCATTAGCAGGGAGCCGGTATGAAGTGAAGCAACTGGACTGGACTCCAACCGGCATTCTGATATGGGATGTCAGCGTCTGAACAACTGGCTGAACTCACCACACCAGCCCCAGCAATATCTCATCATGGATAGAGCACTGAGTTGCCAACTTGCCACAAACTTAGGGAAAAAATCTAAGTATTCTTTTCTTTCATGTATGACATTAGAAGAAGGGCTCACCAATATGATCCTTCATGACCCCTCACTGAGTTTCTAAACCTTCTGTGACTACCCAAGATATTTCTTTTGTTCCCCAGGTTTTTGGAGAAAATTATTTCTACATCTTTGCTTATATAATGTATATAAAGAGATAAATCAGAAAGAAAACGTCAGTGTTTGAATCATATCTGGATAAATATTCAAGGCTAATTTTCTCAGTCTACATATAGCATGACAACTCCAAATTTGGATTAAATCTGCCTATGGAAGATGTCCCACAAGGCTTAGCTAAAACCACCAAAAAGCCCATATTCTTTCTTTTTTTAATTATTATTTATCTGAGAAGTAGAGTTACAGAGAGAGGGAGAGACAGAGAGAAAGGTCTTGCATCTGCTGGTTCACTCCCTAAATGTCTGCAATGGCTGGAGCTAGGCTGATCCAAAGCCATGAGCCAGGAGCTTCTTCCAGGTCTCCTACATGGATGCAGGGGCTCAAGCACTTGGGGCATCTTCCACTGCTTTCCCAGGCCATATCAGAGAGCTGGATTGGAAGAGGAGCAGTTGAGATACAAACCTACACCCACATGGGATGCTGGCACCACAGGCAGAAGCTTATCCCACTATGCCACAGTGCCAGCCCCCATACTCTTATCTATGCTCTATATACAGATACGGAGAAATGAGAAGCCAGCCAAGAAAGGTCAACCAAAACCAAAACCAATATAACATTCATTGAGCAACTACTTGTGAGGAAAAAATGATGTCTTTGGGAATTGAAATAGTATGCCAACCCAAAGATACAGATCATGTCAGCCATCTTAGACGGTGGCATGACTACAAGGGCAAGGTGATGCTTCTACGGCGTCAATCTCAAAAACTTAGGGAGGTTTAATTTCTCCCCAAGTTTTCTCCTCCTTTTCTAAGAGCAGGGTAAAGAAGCTAATTTTCCCATTTGTCTCGACTCTTTACCCTCTATGACAAATTACCTCCTCTTCCTCCAAGAAGAAAATACATTTTTTTCCCTCTAAGTGTTTTGAAGTATGTGTGTATTATTATGTTGCATTAAACTAAAAGCAGAGAACTGATTCATTTTAGGGAACATTTTTATCCTACTTGGTGCCATTCAAAAATATGTTGTATTTCACTGTGATTATCAAGGATTTGGACACTGTAAGATTGCCATTTATCTGTCTTGATTTGAAGTTTCAGACAGACCTCTGTAATGTGCAGAACTATAAAATATACTATACCCTTCATAGCTGTTATATAATCTTTCAGTTCGATGCCCTACATATCTGGCTAATGTGTGGTTTTCTATTGAGTACTTTTCATTATCTGTCAGATAGCAACTGAGACTAGCACAGAATATATATATATACACACACACACACACTCTTGAAATTCCCCATTTACTGGTGACAAATGCGTAACAGACTACTTTCATTTTGAGCAAAAGAATTATTCTGTGTGTAATTTTTCAATATTCAAACAAAATATGTTTCTGAAAATAATTTGTTGGAAAATGATTATGGTTTCCTAAGATCAACCTTGAAAAGATAGAACTACTTTAAATTGTTACCTAACCCTCAAACATTCACTTATACAAGCCTACAGGGAAATTCTGTCCTGATGTAGGGGAAAAAGGTACCCTAATCAACTATTGGTAGGAATGTAAACTAGTACAACCATTGTGGAAGATTGTGGAAATTCCTCAGAAATCTGAAAATATATATACCATATGACCCAGCCATGGAATTTACCAAAGAAAATGAAATCAGCATACGAAAGAGTTATCTATATCCCCATGTTTATTATAACTTGATTCACAATAGCTAAGATACAGATTCAACCCAGATGTCCATCAACTGATGACTAAAGAAATTATGGTATATATACCCTATGAAATGCTACTCAGACATAAAAAAGAATGAAATCCTGTCTTCTGAAAAAAAAAAAATGAATGAAACTGGAAACTGTTGTACTTAGTGAAGTAAGCCAGTCCAAAAAAGACAAATACCATATGTTTTCCCTGATCTGTGCTAACTTATAGAGTACAAAATATTGTATTACATATAAGAGAAACTGACACTTTGAAAATTGATTTTTGTTTATAGCCCTTGTCTCTGCTGTTGAAGAACACTTTTTTTCTCGTTACTATTTGTTGAATACTTATTGGAGGTTAATCTTATGTTTATAAAATAAACTGAAAATATTTCATTGTAAAAAATTTTTCAATTGGATTTAAACTCAGAAAAATTGTCTGATTGTATATATGACAAAGATAATTGTACTAGTCAATTAATTTTAAGATTAAAGAGATCAGAACACAAAAAATATAAAATAGCAAAAAATATGTAAAAATATACAAATGTAATATTATTACAGCATTATGTAAATAATATACACATTTCTGTTTTCTTTTAAATTTGCCCCCACAGGGCTAGCACTGTGGTGCAGAGGGTTAAAGCCCAGCCTACAGTGCCAGCATCCCCATGAGTGCTAGTTCACGTCCCAGCTGTTCTACTTCCGATCCAGCTCCCTGCTAATGTGTCTGGGAAGGCAGCAGATGATGGCCTAAGTCCTTGGGCCCCTCAGTCATGTGGGAGACCTGGAAGAAGCTCCCAGCTCCAGATCGGCCCAGCTCCAGATCAGCTCAGCTCCAGGCGTTGCAGCCATTTGGGGAGTGAACCAGCAGATGGAAGACCTCTTTCTGTCTCTCTCCGTCTCTACCTCTCTCTCTTTCAAATACATAAAATATAAACTTTAAATTTGTCCTCATATACAACAAGAAATTATAGCCTATGTATTTTCCCTTGATTAGATTTTTTTTTTTTTTTTTTGACAGAGTGGACAGTGAGAGAGAGAGACAGAGAGAAAGGTCTTCCTTTTTGCCGTTGGTTCACCCTCCAATGGCCGCCGCGGTTGGCGCGCTGCAGCTGGCACACCACGCTGATCCGATGGCAGGAGCCAGGTGTTTCTTCTGGTCTCCCATGGGGTGCAGGGCCCAAGGACCTGGGCCATCCTCCACTGCACTTCCGGGCCACAACAGAGAGCTGGCCTGGAAGAGGGGCAACCAGGACAGAATCCAGCACAGTGACCGGGACTAGAACCCGGTGTGCCGGCGCCACAAGGCGGAGGATTAGCCTAGTGAGCCGTGGCGCCGGCCTGATTAGTAGATTTTACAAATGAAAAATTTTTATTTACATAGGTAGAATTAGTGGTTGATTAGGAAATATATTAGAAAACATATAGCAAAATAATAGAAAATAAAGTGTGGGTGAATTGATTTCAGAAAGTCATGCTAGGTAAGTATTTATAATACTCTTCCAGGAGTAAAATGTTGGATAACTTAGTTGATCTGAAGTTACTTTTTAAAATTACATCAAAGTTGTAAGGGCAGCTACACAATGCCCATAAAGGACTCTCTCCCTGGAAGATCTTCTGGTTCAGCCAGTTGGGAGGAGTGGAGACATCATGTGAACCATATGAAAGGGTGCACAGGAGACTGATTTTTTTGTCTTTAGCATGTGATAATTTTTAAGAATTTATGTTTCAACACTAATACAGGTTATTTAACATTGGGGAAATAATTTATAATTTTATTAATCTATAATGTGTTTTGTTTTTCCTAGATACAACTCTTAGATTCCAGGATTTAATGATGTGATGACATAATCAATTCTATAACAATCAAAACACACACACACAGACCCACACACAATACACTCACCACTCGCAATTCAGTGGCATAGATCTACTATCCTTTACATAGTCACAACTCTACCATCACATATGGTCACCAAGATGGCCTTCAACCAATATGAAAATTAAATCATAGGGGTTTTTTGTGAGAGAGAGGGAAGATATCATCCATATTTAATATTTCCTTTTGCCACATTCACATAAGTTTTGACCAAAATAAAATGCTTCTCTATGTGATGCTTAATAGTTTGAGTTGAATTAGACAATGCATGTCAAATAAAATATAAATGCTAGTCTCTGCTTCTACTCAACCCCCACTCTTACCCTCTCAGTAAACACTATCATTATCCACTCAGGCAAAAAATAAAGTAGATAGCTTCAATTTCTACTTTTCTATTAACCCTCCTCTGTGTCTCTAGCCATGAACCACTGGAAACTACCTCCAACTTACAACTCTATCCAAGGCATTCACTTCTCCCCAACACTACTGTGAAAAACCTCCTAAGCAGTGTTCCCACTTCATCTCTATCCCTTCTTCCATAATCTCTTTGTCATGAAACAGCTAGGCTGTCTTTTGAAAACGTAAGTCATATGTTAAGTACCACCAATGTTTCCTATTGCTTCTAGAATTGCATCTTAATGATTTACCTTGGCCTTCAATGTTCTGTAGAAACTGACCAACTGTTCCACCAATTGTGTTGATATCTCTCTTACTCTTTGTGAACTACTGATGCCCCTAAAGCCTATATATTCATTACATAACCAGTCACTTCTCAGCCTTCACGTCTCAGTTTCACTGTCCTCAGAGAAGACGATAGTATATAAAGATCCCTTCTCCCATCCAGTTATCAGTTAATATGCCATCCCTCTGACTTGTATTATAGTGCAGGTGATGGTCTACTATTTTATTTGCATTTCTGTGTATTTACATATTGTTAGACTACAATAAATTGTATGCTTCTTGATGTCAGAGATGTGGTCTGATTATTCCTTTTCATACTGTGCCCAATTCCTAGCACAGTATCTACTCAATAAATTGTAGGTGAGTGGGGGGAAAAAGGGGTTGAAGCTAAATACAGGGCTCATCATTTTCCTTTCTGTATTCTTAGTAAACACTCACTTTGACTTCTATGTCTTCATAGGGAAGCAATCTGCCTACCTATCTAAACATTCTATCTGATGCTATCTGTATATATTAATCTATACACACCTTTTTTTCTTAAAAAATCACAAGTTTAATAATCAAGTCTTAGGCTACATGACCTAATCTTATTTTAGAACAAATATAAGAGTCTGCTACCTTAACTGTATTCACTGAAAAGATCTTACTCCTAAAACATTTCCTGGAAACTCCTGGTTACTGTGCATAGATTCTATTTGGCAAATTTCATAAGCCTTTCAATTGTTCTTGTTTAAAGAATGCTCTGTAATGTAAATAACCAAATATATGATGGTAAATTTCATTCTTAAATTTAATAGCAATTTCACCTACATATTAAATATTAGAACTTCTTTTTAGTTGCATGATGTGTTCTGAAGAGGATATGGTGAAAGAATCACACAGTAGCATCAAGGAAAAACACATTTTGATACAGTTCAAGTATACCCTCAATTTTCATTTGATTGGTTTTTCCTTTTTTTTTTCTTTAGGTACTTAATGTTTTTTGTTTCACGGAAATGTAGAATCAAAGAAAACATATTTGAAGAATCTGTGCTTGAAAAGATACAGTTTATCTGGCTTATTCACTTTCATTTAACTGAAAGGAAGGAATATTCCCCAAATAAAATATCTATACTCCAAATACTGGCTGCAACTCTTGAGTTGGGTCTCAAGTCAAGTCACTTCTGCTTACTCCCTACCTTCAGTATCCAGGGCCATTTTGATGGAACTATGTCATCATGCCACTCTAGGGTCCGCAACTAAAAGTGCTAAGACTGAAATGCGCTAACCTGGAGGACATAGGACAAGGCCTGTGCTGCCATGAAGGGGAAAAGGTCAAAAAAGGGAGGTGCTAATTCAAAGTGATTAAAACTAGGAAAAGAGAGGCAGTGTATTTCCAGATATTTATTTGCAATTTGATAAATATTGAGTATGGTAGAAAGCTTCATAAAGCTTTTTGGTAAAAGGGAATTAAAAGATGAGAATTAAAGATTAAGTTTATTTGGGTGCCCAAAAAACTCCTGAAATCCATGCGTAGATTTTTTTTCCCCCATAATACATGTTTTCCATTAAGCTTTGGAAGGAACTTTGTATAATGGGTGATCAAGACAGAACTCACTCCATCTTCAAGGGCCTTAAAATCCACTAATTTAGAAAGAAATAGGCGGTAAATGTGATAGTGGTGATAGTGGTGGTGGTGGTGGTGGTGGTGGTGGTGGTGGTAGTTCTAGTAGTAGTAGTAGTAGCAGGAGACAAAGTAGTAAGAGTAGCGGTCATAGTAATTGGGGAAAAAAGAAATATTTAGAGTAGAGAAATGAATATAATATCATCATCAGGAATTGAGAACTTATTCCAAATCCCTGATGATTACTATCGTGGACCTGCTTTGTGGGCCATCTGTTCTCTCTGATATTCTCTAATTTGATGTACTCTCTCCTTTACCAACCCAACACACACATTGTTTTTATGACACAGTCTTTTCTATTAGCTCCTTCAGTAGCTTTGCCCATTAGTGATCTTTTCTTTTAATATTCAGGGGAAGGTTAAGTTTTTGTTTGCTTAGTTCTGCCTGAGACTACGAAAGAACCTGTAGGTTGGAGGAAACATGGGGAAATACTTGGGAAAGAGGATAGATTCCAAACACATGAATTCATTCAAATGGATGGCTTATTTTCAAAAAATGTTACCAGGGGCTGGCACTGTGGCACAGTGGGTTAACGCCCTGGCCTGAAGCGCCATCTTCCCATATGGGCGCCGGTTTGAGATCCGGCTGCTCCACTTCCAGTCCAGCTCTCTGCTACAGCCTGGGAAAGCAGTAGAAGATGGCCCAAGTCGTTGGGCCCCTGCACCCACATGGGAGATCTGGAGGAAGCTCCTGGCTCCTGGCTTCTGATCAGCTCAGCTCCGGCCGTTGCAGCCAATTTGAGAGTGAGCCAGCAAATGGAAGATCGATCTATCTTTCTCTCTCTCTCTCTCTCTCTCTCTCTCCCTCTCTCTCTACCTCTCTTTCTCTCTCTCTGCCTCTCTCTCTCTCTCTGCCTCTCCTCTCTGTAACTCTTTCAAATAAATAAATAAAATCTTAAAAAAAAAACTTATCAGTTGGGCATAACTCAGAGGAGTCAGGAGAGTGAAATGAGGGATTACTGATATGCCAACAAGAAAGATTCATTAATATGATTCGGGGTACATATTGTTTCAATGCACTTTGATTAACACAGCAGGTTAAAAGAAAATAGAAAAAAATACAAGAAGGAATTTGAAAAATTGTATTCTCTTGTTTATAAAACTTCCCAGAGGACATTTTTATGGAAAGGTAACTAACCCATATATAACTCAACAATCTGATTGTGGATTCTCTTTTTCTGATGGTAGCCTATATGTGCCATGATACAGTCATGACTTCCATTTAGTTTTTCTTATAATAAAAAGCAGACACCTGAGATGTGGCTATCTGAGATAAATAAAAATTTAATAGTCATGATCACAGGTAAGACCATATTACTTAAATAAGAAATAAACCACCATATTGGTCCAAATTTTTGTGATCAACTGAGTAACTCGGCTCAGACATGAAATACCGTGAAAACCATTGATATCACACTCAATGAGAGATGGCAAACCAAAATCTTGATGAATGGATCCTTAAGTTCACTAAGTTCACTAAAACATAGCTTGTGAACACTGGATGGACCAAGCGCTATAAGCTTACCCAAGACAAAATAAAAGTCTACCATAAAATTAGTTTTCCCAAAACCCATAAAATTAGAAAGTGATTGTGGGGAGCAACTCAGACTAGACTAAGTTACTGGAAGTAAGACTTATTCTATGCATCTGCTCTCCCACAATATGGCGCTGGGAGAGGAGTAAACAGCTTTTACACAGCTGCCTCCAGTTCAACCAGTAACCTGCAGGAGCTGATCCCGCTCCTGATTGGAGGAGAGCAGCATACTCGGCATGTGGGTAGCAGAGCTGGGATTGGTGGAAGAGGACTATAAAGGAGGAGAGAGACAACATGCACCAGGAACATCTAAGGGGAACACCTGAGGAACATCTGAGCAGCCCCCAAGAGAGCCGGCCAGCATGGTGTGCCACTCCCCCGCGGAAGTGGGGAAAGTGGCAGGGGGAACTGCCCTTCCACGGAGGTGGAAGGGTCGGTAGCCAACCCGGGAAGAACCAGCAGCAAACCCGGGAAGGGCCGAGCAGACAAAAGAACAGCGCAGGGTCCTGTGTCGTTCCTCCACGAAGAGGGGGAGCGACAGTGATGACTAGGGGGAAGGTGAATTTCCTCTAAGTGATAAACAGGACAGTAATGATAAATTAAATATTCTATTTTTAAAGATTTGTTTTAATTTATTTGACAGATATAATTAGACAATGAGAGACAGACAGAGAGAAAGGTCTTCCCTCCATTGGTTCACTCCCCAAATGGATACCACGGCCGGAACTATGCTGATGCAAAGCCAGGAGCCTCTTCCTGGTCTCAGAGATGTGACCAGGACTAGAACCAACACCCATATGGGATGCCTGCACCACAGGTGGAAGATTAACCAAGTGAGCCACAGTGCTGGCCCCAGATAAATTAAATATTCTAAACACTACTTTAGCAAGTAAAACAGAGAAATGACCATCTAATGAGAAGTCTTTATGAGAAGTTGATTATTCCAACATTGGTAACAACTTATGAGATAATTCAGATGCTAAGAGAAGGTTGTCATTTTTCGCCTGTATTTTGCATATAGCCTGACGGAAAGCATAAGTGAAAAACTCTATCATCTTTGTAGAGATCAAGAAGTTTGAAAGAAAGACTTTAAAGTTTACCAAGGCAGTAGAAGAGGGCAAGTGGATTCAAAGGCCACTGTGTAGTAGGGAAAATACTTTTGTGTTTTGCCTGTGTTTTCCTTACATGTTTGTTATGTTCATCTTAACTCAGAGCTTCATTTCTCGATCCACCCATGTATTTATCCATTCATCCAGGTTTATCTGTTGTATACAAATTATATTGTTCACTCATGCAAGGCAGTGTATTAGAAGGCTCAGACAACATGGCTAACTCCTGCTAATACTGAATTTCTAGTAGGGGAACAAAGTAATTAAAGCATGAATTATTCAATGCAATTCAGTCAGTGCTATAGTATAGAGTGAACAGGGGACCTGCCCTACAGTGAGGTCATCAAAGATTTCCTTGACCAGAAGATGTTACAGGTGAGTAACTATGGAATGAGTCTGAGCTGATCTGGGGAAAGTTATGCATCTGTGTGGGAGTATGTACAAGCATGTGTGCACTTAAGGTGTATATCAGGGAATACATGTGTGTGCATATTGGGCACGTATGAATCTATGGCCAGGTGTGTGCTCTCAGGTGTGCACTCAAATTTGTGCATCTGTGTATGCATGTATGTGCTGGTGTATACACACATATGTGTGGACAGTTTTACACAGGTATATATTTGTGTGCATTCTGAGCTGGGGTACCTGCATCATAAAGGATCCTCCTCACATATCTGAGAATGGAAATAGAGAGTGTGAGCCTCCAAGAGAAAGTAACTCAGGATGAGGTCAGGGAAACAGGCAGAGGCAGATCAAACAGGGTCTCCAAAGCTATGCAAAGGATGTTGGTCTTTTTTCCCAAAAGAATTGCATGTAATTATTGTAGGGACTTAGGTAGCAGAATGGCAGGAATATTTGTGTTTCAAGAAAGGTCACTCTGGCTATGCGACCGTGTTGATGAATTACAAATGGAGCTCAGGCCCTGACTTCCTTCCAGTCCAACATTTACAATTGTCTGCTGGACATCTTCCACCAAGCACTTAAAACTTAAAGCAGCTAAAAACAAACTCATTATCTTCTCTCTTGAATATATTTTCCCCCCTTGGGTCTAATCCAACTTTTGGAATAGTACCATCCTCAAATGTTACTCAAATCAGGAAACAGTCAGCACTTCTTAATCTCATTCCTTTTCATCAGCAGCCAATAGTTACTTGGTCTATTTTTTTTAAGATCTGACCTTAATTCACCTTTTCTTAATCTGTCACTATTCTTGTACCTACCCTGTAAACTAATTATGCACACTAACCACTTCTTTTTCAAACTTCCCATGTCATCTACCATATTCTCCCATGTCCTAGAGTGTCCTTTCCTGATTGGCTTGATTAAATTCTTTACATAGTTGAAGACACAGCTCAAATTAACCTTGACATAAAGACTGGTATGGTCTGCACCTACTCCTTTCCATTTGTAAAAATTACTTACAAATTGATTGAGCCCTTGTAACACTCAGTAAGTGTGGCTATGTAACTCTTATGTCTCTGGTCGCTGTCACACTGAAAACCAAGACTATTTTTTCACATTGCCTTGCATATAGGAGGTACTCAATAAATATTGGCTGAAAATTATTGACAAGTCTAAGTTCCAAGACATTTTTAAATGAAGAGCATGCCAATGTGAACCAAGTCAGGAAGCCAAGAAGTTTAACCTTGGGAGCTGTTAAAATCTTATATTCTGGAAATGTGTCACAGGGTGAGATATCAATAAAAAGACAAAATCACACTAGTATTTTATTCCCCCACAACCAGAAAGAATGGCCAGCAGTGTGGTTCCAAAAGCTCAGTGGAAAAGGATTGTATTAAATGATCCCAGGCAGGGGGAGACAGAGAGTAAAAAAGACATAAGAATTTGATCCAGGAAATGAACAGATGACTATTATGCTATTTTCTTAGGGTTGCCATAATAATCTGGGTGGAAGAAGCAACAGAAATTTGGTTTTTTCATCGCTCTGGAGACCAGAGCTTTGAAAGTAAGTCAGCAGCAGGGCCACACTCCCTCTGAAATCTCCAGGTAGGTTCTGTTCCAGACTTCCACTTGGCTTCCAGTATTTCCAGCAATCCTTGGCCTATCTCAGGTTGTAGATGCATCACTACAATCTCTGCTTCCACTGCCATATGGTGTTTCCCTGTATTTGCATCTTCTCATGGCATTCTCTTCTCAGGGTATGTCTGCCTCTGTGACTTTTCTTATGATACTCATCTTATGTATGTTCCCATCTTGTGTTTTAAAGATTTATTTATTTATTTGAGTGACATATTTATAGACAGAGACAGGGAGAGACAGAAAGAGAGGTCGTCCATCTACTGGTTCACTCCCCAAATGGCTGCAACAGCCATAGCTGGGCCTATCCAAAACCAGGAAACAGAAGCTTCTTCCAGGTCTCCCATGTGAGTACAGGAGCCCAAAAAGTTGGACTGCCCTCCACTGCTTTCCCAGGCCATTAGTAGAGAGCTAGACCAGAAGTGGAGCAACCAGGACAGGCGCCAGTGTCCATATGGGGTCCCAGTGGCACAGCAGAAGCTTAACCTGCTTTGCCACAGCACTGGCCTTGCCGCATCTTAATATATGCTCCCATTTTAATCACATCTGCAAAGATCCTATTTCTAAATAAGGTCACATTCATAGCAGAGGTTAAAGGTTAAGAAGTTAAGAGGTTAAAGGTAGCAGAGGTTAAGGCCCTTAAATAACCTCCTGGAGGACTAAATCTAACCCACAAAAGGATCAAGGTGGGACAACACAGTGCTCTGCTTCTACACAGCAGCAGGGATAGAGGGGCTGTTTGCAAAAAGTGTCAGTGGGTGCACTGGTGACCAGAGGTCACTGAGCAAACCTGGAGCGGCAGTACTTGAGAAAGAAGGAACAACTAGAAGTATCCAAGTCAAAAGGGCTACAGCAACGATGACCCCACCACGAATAAAGAAGTATGCTCTTCCCCATGCATTTCTGTCATCAGGAGCTAGGAAATCGTGAATGGTTCCTCTATAAGAAATCTTTGAATTTCTTGCTAGTCCAATAAGTGGGAAACTGCTTATAATTTAAGGTTAAATGGGAGAACTTTAGCAACATGATAATTCTAATACATCAACAGTATGACAACTTCAGACCTATTCCACAAGTGTGGTACTGGGGCACTTGTTAAAAGGGATGAGGACATCAAAAACCAATATCCACAAATCCCTCCCCTGCTTTGTTACACGCCTAATACTGGGTGTTGGCTGTATATCAAGAGTAACGAATGAGGAAAAAAACAGTCTGGCAAATTGAGTTGAGTGTTGGATCTGTTCCATCATTCCCTGAGCACGAAGCTTGCTTTGCATGGCATTCCAATTTGCCCTTCAGGGAAACAAGTGTAAAGATCAGGGATAAGTCACTGTAAGCCACTGGGTATGTTGGAGCAGCAGAGACCCTACTCCCACATTCACATGGAGCCTTTAAATCCTTGTATTTCTCTGCATTTTAGGACCAAACAGAATATTCCCTGTAAGCAACAAACAACCTGTAGGTTATGGGCTCCAAGAAACTGGAAACATGACATGATTTAACACAGCAACCTTTGACTGTGCTCAGAGGTGATGGGTTTCATGTCCCCATTTTGGGGTAGTAAGCTCTGTGACAGGGTATTTCATGCCTTGTTTGCCATCTAAATGACAATAGTGCCATCAAGTCCCAGGATGTTACCTATTTTTTCTAGTAGCCTAGAGGAAAGTAACCCACAAATCTGCAGCTCTGCAGACCAAGAAAGAGTCCCTTTGTATTCAATAGAGATTTGCTCAGAAATTTGGGTTTTCTATTGAATGTTTGATAGGAATATGATCTCTATTAACAACTTACTTCTAATATCCAACATCTAGTAACAGAAACTAAAAAAGCATATTTAGGTATCAATCATAGTTCCTCATATTAATAAGGGGCAGCCTGGACCAGTAAAAAAAAAAAAAAAAAAAAAAAAAACACACACAAGAAACTAGATCCTACTTAGTAGCCTGAAAGACTCAAAATACGACTCCCTCTATTATTCATAAAAGTTTTACATTAGTATTTACTTGAAATTGAGTGTAAGAAGGAAAGATATGCAGCTTCCAAAGAAACTCTTCATACTATCTCAGTATCAGCACTCAGTTTTGACAATATCTACCCGAGATATAATTGTGTTTACATGTCCCCTTATGCTTCCCATTCTTCCAGACACATACCGACTGCCAGCTGCAGCCACTAAAGCGGATTCAGAGGTCTGTTTCAGTGAAAGGGCTCTCTCTCACTGTGATTGACAGGGAGCACTCTGTGAGCACAGGAGCAAAATACTAAATTAAGCCACATATTGGAAGGAAAGTAGCCTGGAATGTTCTCTTTGAGGGCAAAACCAATGGTTTTCCCTCTCTCCAAGCATGGCCTTTCCCATGTTCTGTTCCTGAACTTGAACACATTTTATCTATAGAAGATGATTCTTTTGTTTTGATGATTCCCTTGCAAAAAGCCACTTTTCAGAGTTCTATCACAGCTAAGACCAAAAATATCTTTATTACAAAATTATTATTGATAGCTAACCCTTGGCAATTTAGAAGAAATTAGAGGAAGACTTGGTTCAGGTATTGGATAAAAGATAAACACTTATGGGTTTTCCAATGAATATAAAACTGTATAATATTTATATTCCATATATGCTAATATTTTCCACATTCATCACAGAATATAAAGTCTGAGGGGTTAAAAATCATTATGTTTTATATAATAATTTTACTTTCTTCTATATCATAAGACTGGGGATTTAAACAAAATTGAACATAAAAATATTAATGTAACTAGTAATTTCAACTATAAAGGCAAAAATAAACACATAAATAAATATAGAAAAAAATCAAATTTTCTATGAACCTATATCAATGGAACATTTTCTCTACATAAGAAAACATTTAAAAATTACCTTTATGCCAAAAACATTTAAGTAATAAACACTCTTGTGTACACCTGATTTTATACACATTTTAGTCTGCCTAGGACAATTTACTAAAGCCCTATTGCCATGGTCAACAGCAAACTTTTGGACTCTCAAATTTCTTGATTTAAATTAGGTTATATGGTAGCCTTACTAGTAGGACTCGTTTTGAAAGCTTCACTGCCTACATTTTCTCCCAGAAACTCTCTCTATTTCCACATGCTTCTCCCTCCTTGCCCACTGAAAGATTCAGATCTGGATGGAACCAAACAAAAAAATCAAAGTTGCTAGGAAAATTTACCAAACAAAATAGCAAACTTTACTTAGATACTTACAAATTAAACATAAACTACCTAGAAACCCACCCACATTTCTTGTCATGCTCTATTTATTGTGTGTTTGTCAACCATACACCTACTCTTCTCTACAAACTGGATTTTGATTTTACTCAGGATTTGAGAAAACTGAACAAATTCTGTGATTTGAAAGATGGGCTGTCCCCAAGAGAATCATCAGGATTTGACAATGAAAATCACAGAAATCCCACCTTCTTTAGCTGTCAGCTGACTTACAGGTAAGTATGTGCCCCATTGTGGGGAATGAGATATAGTGGACCACTCTTGGAAGTTAGGGTGAGTTGGAGTATGAGAGTTCTGGGAAATTTTCTCCTCCTGGATAAAAGAGAGCAATGAGAAATATATATATATATAGCTAACTTAACTGTCCTTTGAATATTGTGAAGATATCTGGAAAAGCTAAAATCATTTTACAAGGGATCAAAAATCCCAGTTACTTGGTGCCAAAAGCACTCTGATATGCTTCCTATGTGAGGCACCATCATGGCCTCTAAAAATCTCAATGGAGAGCATGGCTCTGAGATCTGAAAACCAAAAGTTCTCTGTGTGTAAGTATCAGGTTCTCAACCAAAGTTTAATGAAAGCAACTTAGATTACAGAAACGTCTATGTTGGCCAGACTCAGTAACGTTACAAGAAAAGCATGACGGGGATGAGAATGTTTGGGAAGGAAGGCAGCACATCCAAGAGCCAGAGTGATGCCCCAGCTCCTTCCCCAGGAAACTACCCAATGAAGAAGAAAATCATCTTATCACCAAAAGAGGATGCGAGAACCTGCTGATTAAAGAAGAAAATTCAATGAGGCTGCAAACAAAATGAAACTGCTAAGTAAACATCTGCAATAAAGCATGTGTATATATATATATATATATATATATATATATTTAAGGATTGAGATACAAGTTTAAAAGAGTGGGATACATTTTAATTAAACAAATCAGATTAAGATTGCTCTTGTACTGTAAACCTGACATCAGCTAAGACAGTGCATCCAGAGAAGGATGGCTATAGATGCTCTTACTCAACAGTAACAAAGCATTTTAAATCCTAGCTGAAGTGAGCATTATGGGCTATCCTCTGCCCAGGTGACTTTGTCAACAGCTCATTATTCCAGTCTATTCTACAATGTAGGTTTAGACAGTGGCCCAGGAGAATTCTTCAAAGGTGGGAGGCTTTAAAAAACACCTGGTGGAGGTATCCCTTTCTGAGAGGCAGCGGTAGGAGAGTAAAATAAACCCAAACAACCTGCTGGGCACTTGTGAAGAACTTGTATGTGTATCCTTTATTTGATCTTCATGGCAAGCTTTGCAGTCAACTATTGGGATTTTACACAGCATTTCTGACATCCAGAACAAACTGAGAATTCTATATATTAGCACCATGGGTATTGATTGCCTTGGGTAGCAGGGGAACATTGCATGTATATGAAAACTACACGTAAGCTTCAACTTTTAAAGTGATAAGGGACATGTTGAAATAATTGAATATAGTGTTTATTTGTTCTAGACACATTCAGTGAATGCCAGGCTAGAAAATAAGGGTAAAGCAATATGTAACAGAGATACAAATTCTGGTCAGGGAATATTTTCGTTTCATCCAGCTCAGTTAAGTCACAAAGTATGTTTTAGCCCTTCTATGTGGATTTTGTAATCATGAACCCAGCTGCTCAAATGTAAATGCATTCCCTAATTTTCACCTTAAGATGTTTCATGGTGCACACCCAGGGCAATAGTTTGGCCATGTTCACTTTTGGTAAGCAGGCACACAATTATCATTTCTTCTTCTCCTGCCAAGCTTAAGAGAACTACAGCATTTTTGGATGTTAGCAGTAGCTCAACTCCTGGGATTGCACTACTCAATTTCTTGGCAAAATAGGGATGCAGGAATAAATTTTCTTCTGGGGCTTTTTCTCCTTGTTTTCCCCTCCCCTGTTCTCCAGCTTCACTCTCCACTTCCATTCTCCGAGACTCTGATCTCAGTTTAAGGTATCTCAACTGCCAAATGATGATCACTTAAGGTTCCAACCAAGAAGCATCGAGATTTAGAGGAAAAGTCTAGAAACCCAAATATCTTCGAAGACCTAATGAATGAGTGTATATTGAGCAAATACTAGACAGCATGGCAGAAGATGGGAAAGATGATTTTAGCCAGGAGCCACCTTGGCTGAATATTGAAAATCTTAAATTTCTCAAAACAACACAGTTTATTTTCCAAGCTGGATTTCTTTTATTTTTATTTATTTATTTATTTATTGACAGGCAGAGTTAAACAGAGAAAGAGAGAGAGAAAGGTCTTTCTTCTGTTGGTTCACCCCCCAAATGGCCGCTATGGCTTGCGCACTGCGCCAATCTGAAGCCAGGAGCCAGATGCTTCCTCCTGGTCTCCCATGCAGGTGCAGGGCCCAAGCACTTGGGCCATCCTCCACCGCCCTCCCGGACCACAGCAGAGAGCTGGCCTGGAAGAGGGGCAACTGGGACAAAACCCAGCGCCGCAGGCGAAGGATTAGTCAAGTGAGCCGCAGCACCAGCCAAGCTGGATTTTTTGATGGCAGAACAGGATGGACATGAGAGAGGAACTATATTTGGAGAGAATTCAGAACCGCCAGATATGAAAAGTTAAACCAAAAGCTTCAACAGTAGACTGGAGCAAGAAAGGAGATCAAAATTGACTGAAGGGGGAGAATGTAGACAGTAGTAGTATGAGCGCAGCATCAGGATTGTAGAGCTGGGTAGCAGGGATCCTGAGGCTGACTCACAGAGGGGACTGTGGAGGGAACCATGCACAAGTAAGGTGGATGATGTGGTGCTAATAAGTTTTCACACATGATCTCATTCTTGCCAGGAAGTATTAACATAATTCCTTAGGCCAAGAACAATGGGTCAAAAAAATTAAGAAGTATCTGCAGTCACATAGTTATTAGTGGTGGAAAACAAGTTAAAGAAAATTCATTACCTGTATGCCAGGTGACACTAACTTATGAGTGCTCAAAAGAGAACAAGGTGGAGAAGAGAGAAAGTTCTTAATAGACAAAAGGCAAACATCCAATCAATCAAATGGGACAAGAACTCGGGAAGTGATAAGAAATTTTAACAAGATTCTAGAATCTAGAATTCAGAAAAAGGAACACCTTTGCTTGTTAAGATACACATGAATTTTTATAAAAAATTTTTCATGTACAGGAAAGGAAAGGCATTTAGCTAGTGGTTAAGATGCCCACACCTACATACGAATGCCTGGGTTTGATCACCACCTCAGGCTCCTGACTTCAGCTTCTTGTCAGTGCACATCCAAGAAGGCAGTGGTGATGGGTCAGGTAACTGGGTTCCTACTGCCCACTTGGCAAACCTGTTTGAGCTCCTGATTTTGCCCCTGGCCCAGTCCCAACCACTGTAGGTAACTGGGGAGGGACCCAGCAGATGGAGGTCTTCACTAATAAGTAGATTAAAAAAATTTTAAATTACATATATACATAGATTTCCAGTGATTATGTTGACATTCTGAAATAACGTAAGATCATATACATGGATTTCAAAAATTTTTGCACCAAAATAAACATCTTTTAATTCAATTTCTCATAAACATTTTGAAGCACCCTCATATTTTTCCTAAGACATTCAGGAAACAGTACTAAAAGCTAACTTCTTGAAATCCAGAAGGCACCCTAAAAATAATAAAAATAAAACCCTGCAAGAGTTCCCATGGAGATGTGTAGACAACTAGGGAGGCAAACTATATTGAGAATTTCAGTATAGAGAAGGTATTTTTATTCAAATCTGGCTAGTTTCTTCTAGACATTCTGGAATATAGGTAAAAACCTTTCTCCTTTAATCCATGTTGTTCACTATGTTAAGCTTCAATACCTGAAACATTGCCTGGCATACTGTAGGTAAATACTCAGTAAATATTTATGGCAGGCATGGATGAATGGAGGTGAATATGCAAGAGTGAACAAATGAAGTTCCTTGGCAACTGCCCAAAGGGTTACTAATGTTTACCACTAAAATGTTTAGTTCCTTGGGAAAGACAGATTTAGGTTTATGAGACAGAATAAGCATAGCTAACTTAAATGTAAGTCTATATGTTACAGAACCTGAAGGAAAGGAATTAACTGTAGACTAAAATGATAAATATGAGTAATAATTTATAATGATCTGTGGTAGTGGCCAAGTAAATTGACCAAATCTCACTGTAGAAACCCAAGACCTCATCACAACTGTGAGGGAAAAATTAAGCATCAGTGGCTGCCGCAGCAGAAGCAGCAACATAGCAGAGTCACATTAGCATAAAGCATGGCAGCCAGAAATTACGACTGCTCTTCATGTCCTCATTCTCAGGATTTCAAGTACCTTCAGCAAAATGCCCTGTCTGTTTTGATGCATTGGTGATTTTTTCCATTCCAAATACACACGTTCACACACTCATATATTCTCACACACACAAACTCACACAAACACAACCACCATCTTTCTGAAGCAAAAACGTACACATTGGAATTAGCTTCAAAGCCTCATTTTTAACCATTCCTATCTATATGTCTAATGTCTTTCCCATTGCTTTAAACTCTAGCCCATTACTTCCTCTCTTAATAATTCATCTCCAGGAGAAATTCAGTGAGGTTTGTTGCAGTCAAAGAGAGAGCTAATCATCAAGTCATACATATCTATGGCTTTCTAATGGTTATTAACTGTCATTGTAAAAAATTGCAGGCTTCTCTTAAAACCTTTCAATGGAGAAGAACCTGCAGTATTGGAAGGATTTTCTTTTTTCCCTTAGAACTGTATCAATGGATCAAATGAAATCAAAATTGCATAAGGCTTGAAAAGAGGATGAAAAATCCTCCGAAACAGAGAGGCTGCAGAATGAAAAAGTTCCATGTATTCTGTTGTGACACAATCATCTACTCAGCTCAATCCACTCATCCTTACAAAGGGTTTCTTTAAAAATGCACGTGTGCACACACATACATCTTCAGTCTGCATCTTTTTGTTTCAATAAAAATGGATTCTTGGGGCCTTTGCCTTTGGAGTGGCAGTGAAATGAAAGGAAGCTAAAACAGAAGACAAGAGTGAAAGGAAATTTAAGCATTTGGAAGCAATGAAAGCTTTGGGAGGCTATTAAGGGCTTAGCTGTACCCCCACTGCTTAGGCAATGCATTGGGCATTCCATCTCTCTGATATGTGACCTTTTCACCTTTCTTCTCCAGTAGAGTTCAGGACACTCCAAACTTGGACTGCTTTTCTACTATTCTTGTCCTTTACCCACAATGACTGACCTCATTCAACCCTTTATTTCTTTATCTCAGTTCTAAGAATACAAAACAAGGGAAAAACAGGAGAGCTGTACTTGGGGACTCCTGATAATCGCATATTTGGGTTGAGTTGCCCTGATGTTTCATAGCAATCTCTATTTCAGTCCCCCACTTTATAGGAGAGTGAAAAAAGGAAAAAAAAGAAAAAAAATCAATCAGAATGATATATGACGCGTCAGCTCTGAAGTAAAGCCCAGTCATGTAGAAAATAGACCAGGCACTGTACTCTGAGTCCAAAGATGGGGTGAGCAAGCTCCAGCCTGGGGTGCAATTATCTTTTGAAAACAAAATAAAAAATGCACATGTATATATTGTCCTAGAGACAGATATTTATCTAACCTCTGCAGCAGGTGCACTCAGCTCTGCACTACCACAGTTAACTGCTTTGCCCATGGTCTATGCAGTTTCTCAAAGTTGTCAAACTCCATGTTAGTGCTGCAGTACTTGCAAAACTTGCTCAGAAAATGCAAGAAATGACTCACCAAAACCAGTAATCAGCTCCATGGTCACTGCCCTAAAGAAAACCATCATTGCCTCTCACTCCAGCACACTCAACACCGCCCTAATGGGGTCCCTGCCCCTTTGCCTCTGTTCTCATCTTATAAATCTTACAAATATGACACATTTGTGCTTAAAGTTGCTCAGTTGTTCCACAGGACTTGTAGAGTAAAGCTCAATTTCCTTTACAACGTATTTTGGCTGAAGGAATCTGTCCTGCTCATCTCTTCTGGGCATCACTTGCTCTCCCCAGCCATCTCGGTCAGGTGCTCTTACCTCTTTAGCGTGCGGTCTCCTCTTTCTCCAACACTCCTTTCCCCACACCTCCATTCACCTTGAAAAGTTCTAAGTACCCTTCGGTATTCATACTGGATGTCTTCTTATCCAGAAGCTTCCTCTCATCCTTTCAAGTTTGTCTCCTAATTATATACCCTATGGTCAATATAGTAGTCCTCACAGCTGTCCCTCTGTCTGTATTCATCATTGGATATGTAATATCCTTTGACAATGAAAGGACCATGTGTGTCTCAGAGTTTTCTGCTCAGTGTCTGCCACATGCTTGATTAATGATAAATAAATGTTTGTTGAGTATGAATAAATGAATGTGTGGATGAGTGAGTGGACACAGCAGGTATATTCTAGCTTTCTGGGCACACCATACCTTCCAACTCCAAGCCCTGCAAAGCTCACCCACAGTTAGGCACAAGAAAGATGATAAGTTGGGGATCCAGCTAGACAGGGTTTTTGGGGAAAATCTGTCTTGATTAGAACCAGGAAGAAAGAAGTCCCTAAACAGGGAAGCAGGCTGGGAGTTTGCTACTCTCCTTCACAGTACTCTTTTATCACAGCACCAAGCTGCAGAGCCGGGGCAGAAACTGTCTCATTTCAACCACTTCTCAGCCATGTCACTCTGGATGCACATATCAAGGAAACAACCTCAGCCACGCCAAACTTTGATTTCGAATTTAAA
The DNA here is from genome assembly GCF_964237555.1 of Oryctolagus cuniculus. Classification (NCBI taxonomy): domain Eukaryota; kingdom Metazoa; phylum Chordata; class Mammalia; order Lagomorpha; family Leporidae; genus Oryctolagus; species Oryctolagus cuniculus. The sequence continues at coordinate 24,857,611 of NC_091451.1, read as the reverse complement.
TGGAACTTACATAATTCTACATGTAGTGACAGTGAGATGTATCCAGGATGTATTTTTAATGTATACCCAATTTGTGAATACTAACTACCAACAGTTTAAGGAACAGGTCTCTCTCTCTCTCTCTCTCTCTCTCTCTCTCTGTGTGTGTGTGTGTGTGTGTAAAGGCAATACAAAATGTTTAGACATCTGAACGTTGGAACACTGACAGTGGTTCCCACTGGAGAGGTAGGTAAGGTTGGAGATAGTCACAAGGGACTTGAATTTTTTCTTGATATTTTAAGTATATCTTAAAAATCTTTTCAGTAATGTGTACTAACTGTGTGATTAAAAAGGAAAACAGAGGGATACAAACTAGCGTGTCTGGTCTTCTCTTTAATCCTACACGGGACAGTTTTGTATCCTAATGATCAACTGGAGATCCAATTCGAAGTAGATTCCCTGTAGCTGCAATTAGAACAGAAACCAAAAAATTTTCTCTTTAATTTCAAGATTGATGAAGAAGTATCTATTATAAATCAAGACAGAGAATGCTTTTTTAAATTAGGAAAACAGAAGAAATATAGCTAATTTATTATCCTTTGCATTTCCTTTTTAAAAAAGATTTATTTATTTATTTGAAAGTCAGAGTTACAGAGGGAAAGGGAGATATGGAGGGATAAAGGGAGGGGGAGGGCGAGGGCGAGGGCAAGGAGGAGGGGGAGAGAGAGAGAGAGAAAGAAAGTCAGTCTTCCATCCGCTGGTTCACTCTCCAGTTGGCTGCAACAGTCAGAGCTGTCTGATCTGAAGCCAGGAGCCAGGAACTTCTTCCAGGTCTCCCAAGTGGGTGCAGGGGCCAGAGGACTTGAGCCATCTTCCATTGTTTTCCCAGGTCATAGCAGAGAGCTGGATCAAAAGTAGAGCAGCCGGCCTGCGCCGCGGCTCACTTGGCTAATCTTTGGCCTGCAGCACCAGCACCCTGGGTTCTAGTCCCGTTTGGGGCGCCGGTTCTGTCTCGGTTGCTCCTCTTCTAGTCCAGCTCTCTGCTGTGGCCCGGGAAGGCAGTAAAGGATGGCCCAAGTGCTTGGGCCCTGCTGGCTCCTGGCTTCAGATCGGCCGCAGCGTGCCGGCCAAGGCAGCCATTTGGGGGATGAACCAATGGAAAAGGAAGATCTTTCTCTCTGTCTCTATCATTGTCTAAATCTGCCTGTCAAAAAAAAAAAAAAAAATGTAGAGCAGCCAAGACTTGAACCAGCACCCATATGGGATGCCTGTGCTGCAGGCGGCGGCTTTACCCGCTACTCCGCAGTGCCGGCCCCTTTCTTTTCTTTTTAAAAGTAACATGTTGGTATTTTTTGAGATTATCAGGGAAACTGTGTTCAAGCCTAACAGTTTGGTTTTGTTTCATTTTGTGTGAACAAAGAACCTCAGCATAAATATAAACATGACAAAAAGGGACACATTAGGAAAGATTAACTTGGAGTGCATTTTGTCCCTAACGTGCAGGAACATACGGTCCTCCTCAATCATTCTCTTTTGTTCCCATTTGCTAAGTAGTGCCCCCTTACTTCAGAAAGTGCGATTGCAAAGGTATGGGAAGAAGCCCTGACTCCAGGTCTCCTGGGGCACAAACTAGGTCTTTAAGATCACACATCACCTGGCTATAATTACTCTGACACCATCACCCACTGACTCCAACAATCACCTTTATAGTAATACCCTCCGCATGAAGAACACTCCTGATTATGTAAGCTACAGGCGGGAACACCTGGAACAAAGTGCCCTGTAGGAAACCGCTCAGATAAGCTACTTGATTTCTTAATCCCTCTGTCCTTCTGTCAAATCAGCTGGAAGGCAGGAATAGGAGAAGGGGTGTGAAAAACCTCCTGAGGATTCAGAGGCTGAGCCCAGATGCAACTTATATTTCAGTTATAAAATTCTCCATTAATCCTTCTTGCTTTCTACAGGTAGAAAAAGAATATAGTGTGTTACATACAGGTATAAAAGGATATGGTATGTTAAGGGATATGGTGTGGAACTTCTTGTGATCTATTACATTCAAGCAAACTTTTTAGCTTCACATTCAAGGGCATAAACGATATGTCCTTATCTTTCTTCAGCCTTTTTCATGGTCCAAGTTTTTTAACCTGACCATCAGGCAATAAACCAGGTAATTTTATAACACACAGTGTACCTAGGTGCAAAAATGATACTGGTCAAGCTAGACTGTTCCAAGAGTAAAGGAGAGAGAATGCTTATTTCATTCTTCCTGGTTGACCACTTTCTTCACTAAGATGGCAGTATGGCACTGTTTTACTTGAGGGCAATCTTTACTAATAAGAGACATTTTGGTGGGTCCCCCTGTGATTTGGGCCACATGGCTTGTGTGCTCTGGGTCTAGTATTCTTTACTCCAGGTCTCTTAGCTCTGTATCTTGAGATTTATGTTCCTGCTAAAAATTCCATACTTTACATGTTGGGAAATAATCCATCAATTCCCACAACGAGCTTTGTTTGTTTCTAATTCCACGTGTGTGGGCAGTGCTCCAAAGGATTTGGTAATCTGTATATTGTACATTAATGAATCATTACTATGTTCTGTCCAGTGGTGTAGATACAGTCTACCTCCTACAGAGGCTACAAGGTTTAGACTTCCTCTGTCGAAAACTGGTGGAGAGTTGGGAATGAAGGGGTTTGAACAGAGGACAGAACGACAAGAAAAGGCAACTGGGCACAAAAGGGACACTGGGGTGGGATTGAGGCCAGAAATGAGGTGTTGGTGACAGCAGAAGTTGGCAGGGAAAATGGAAGAATGAAGAAAGGCACATGAGAGAGATGTGTGAGATTCTGGCAATTTGATGAGTGAAACACAGGAAGTAAAAAGCAAAGGAGAAAATAGAGCAAGGCAAGAATTTCAGTGTAACTGGAAACCTGATGCAGTGTTCTCCACAATGGAAGGTGTTTGGGAATGTTCATCTCATACTACACACCCCCAGAAGGCCATATTAACAGACCATAATAATCACCATATTACAAGAACTTGGAAGCACTTAGAAGTCCAAAGATAGGTTTTCCTCATAATAGAATGTTACTCTACCCAATCTAGAACCAAAGGAGATTTAAGCCCATAGCCAAAGTTCTTTGTTATTTAAAAGAATGTGCCTAAAGCTCCAGTATAGTTAGTCCCCTCCCGGACAAACATGCTAAGATGCATAGCCGTATTTTGATAAATCAAAGGGGAAGTGATTTCATCATTATAGCAGTATAGCTTTAAGAAAATAGTAGGATGCGCTTTTTAAACACACAAGCATAACACAAAATTACCTCTTGACTTATGCCTCGAACTGAAAAATAAGAAGTCACAATCTAAATTCAGGTCAAAAATGCATTAACAAAGGCTGGAGTTTAATCCAGGAAATGCGGTATGTTCCTTTCCAGTCTGCTGAATGGTGTTGAAAATGTATAGCAGAAAGGAAGATTTTGGCTGTGCCCTATACAAGTCAGAGAGTGTGAATGAAAGAAAGTTCTGCAGTCATCACTTCTATGGGAATAAGAATTCTGATTTTTAGTAACGTCTTCCCATGCACAAGACATTTTTTTTGAAAGTTTCTAAGCCTGTCAAAATATTCCTAGGTGTTGAGTGTAGTCTTTCTTGGAAAACTGAAGAGGCAGAAAATAAAAAGCAAGTCCTCATGACTACGGTTGGCCTTTTACTTTCACGTGTGGAAAAACACCGTTGAACAAGGTGGCAGCTGCCTCTCTGCCGAGGTAGTTCTCATCTGCGTTTGTTTAGGATGCGCTTTTGTCAAGCGTCCTTTTCTTCTGCCTCCAGGATTATTTGATTTCTTCTCATCACAGGAGCTCAAAACGAACAACTTTCTTTCCAAGGTACTTGCCTTTTTTGCTAGCAATTTTCTTAGAAATTCAAAACTTTTTTTTCATTTTATTCATTCCTTATTTAAATAGTTAACATCCTGGTGGGCAAGAGAATCATAGTTTTCCTCTCAGTTTGTGCTTCCCATGCAGCTTTGCATGGAAAAGCAGTTCAGTAAGTTCCAATGACTGCAAAGCCATGCTGGTCTGGGTTTTTTGTTTTGTTTTGTTATTTGGAGATGGGGTGGGAGTCATACTAATATTACTAAAAAGGTTTCTTTCTTAAGAATACCATTACTTTCAAATTTTCTTGAAACGGCTGAAATGTCTGGGACAACTAAGAATTATGTAGATTAGAAAAGGTTTTTTTTTGGAAAAAAATAAATAGCCATTCCATGTTTGAAGCTGCCATATTTCCATATTTCTGAACATCCAGCCTTTACCAGAAAGGTACAGTTGCAATAGGACATACAGAAAAGGGCTGATATGACAAAGCGGTACCTAAGAATGTGAAGGTCAATATAAAATGTTTGCACTGCAATGACTAAAACACTGTTTTATTTGTACACTTCCAGTATTTTCTAACTTACTGTATCTTTTCCATGACTATATTTAAGGGATGGTTAGAGATTTCCTTTTTTTAAAGATTTGTTTAAAAGGCAGAAATACAGAGAGAGAGAGAGAGAGAGAGAGAGAGAGAGGGAGAATCTTGCAGCCACTGGTTCACTCCCCAAATGGTCACAATGGCTGTGGCTGGGCCAGGCTGAAGCCAGGAGCCAGGAGCTTCATCCATGTCTCCCACGTGGGTGCAGGGACCCAGGGACTTGGACCATCTTCTACTGCTTTCTCAGGTGCATTAGCAGGGATCTGGATCAGAATGGGAGCAGCCACAGCCAGGACTCAAACTAGTGCCTGCATGGAATGCCAGAATCATAGGCAGTGGCTTAACCCACTATGCCATAATGGCAGTCCCAAGATTTTGTGACTTAAACCTTTACATCATAGGAAAAACCCAAGAAATTTGTTTTCCTTAAAGAGTAATTAGTTGCAATATAATAATATATTCAATAACATATTATACTCATATATGATAATATTAGAACTTCAGGGAAAGCAGGAGGCTCTTAAAGTGCACAAATTTCTGTTGTTATCATTCTTTATGTTGGCTGATTTGCAACAGTGTAATTAACTGGATGAGATTCAAATGGGGTGCAGACTTTAGCAAGAGATAATACACCCCTCCCATTTCAACTAGGCTTCACATTTCTTTATGCTGATCTTCAGGGGAAAAGGGTAAGATGGTGAGTGAAAGAATTTCGGGCCATTTTTCTTATTAAGTGGGAGCTGAAGCACTTCAGGTTCAGACAGTTAAAGTGATTTACCTGGAACACTGCGGCAGACTTGGCAGAAGTGGGCATAGGACCGAGCAATCCTCTTCTGCCTGACCTAACCAATGCCAATGACCTCCATCTAACAAGGGATTGCTATGCCTTGTTCTCGAGGGGATTCACCATTGCGTCTCAACAGCGGTTAGCCTTGAGCAATTTCCAGTTATTCTGGTACTGCTTTAACTCGTCTCAACAGCAGCACTGCTTTATGTGGACAACAGGTCACACAGGTGACCAAACACTTCATGTTCTTCTCAAGTGCGGCTGAAAGCATCTTTCTGTCCTCTCTCCAAAGGAGAGAACTTTCTAGGAAAGTTCTCAAAATTTTAAGTCTTTTTAGCAGCAGTTTTGATGCCCATATCCCATAAGGCAGTGCCATCATTCAAGTCCCAGCTCTGCTGCCAATTCCAGTTTCCTGCTGATGCACACCTGGGGGCAGCAGATGACGACTCACCCATGCGGGTCCTTGTCACCCACGTGAGAGAACTGGACAGAATTCCGGTCTCCTGGCTTTGACCTGGCCCAATCCTGGCTGCTGTGGATATTTGGGGAGTGAATCAGCAGGTGGGGGTGCTTTCTGTGTTCCTGATCTGCCTCTTGCTCCTCTCTTTCATTCTGCCTCTATTTTTTAAATAAATGAAATAATTTCTTACTAGATGGGAAGATGTGAAGGAAAAGCTGAGGCACAATTGTACAGAGTTAGGTCTCTTGTGAAACCACATAGACCTGTTTGCCCTTAACTCTTCTTTGTTTTTTTCTACCAGAAAATCCACATTCTGTAAGACTCTACTTAAATGTCACCACTCCTATGAAGCCATTCCTACTTGTACCTGCACAACTGTTTTTTTCTACAGAATTTCTTTCATGCAAATTCACAGATTTGACCATTTGCTGTTATATTTATTTTGCCTTCTAGAATATAATTTTCAAGGAAGTCCGTGAACTCTTCCTCAATTTTCACAGACAATTCATGCAATTAAGATCAGTTTCTTAATTCTCTGTTCCCATTCACATTTTCCAAAAGCTTTTTATATGCATAGATCTATACGCAAGACCTTTTCCTATGGCTGATTAAATACCTATTCATCGCCACAGATAATAGCTAATATTTTTGTAGTTAATAGATAAAGCATTAGACTTTTCACACACTAGTTCAAAACCTGTCTTAGTATTTTTCATTTCATAGCTAAATATATTGGCTTTATTTGGAAAATAAAATAATTGGGTATACATCATCTATCCAAGTCCCAGAACTTTAAGGGAAAGCCTTTAACTTCAGTTTTGTTTTTTTTTTATTCAGTGCTGACATCGTATTTCCAGAATATGTGATGATTCTGCAATATCCAACAGATTTGTTGGACAACTGAGTAACAGAGAAGCTCCATGTTCCCCGCGCAAATTTAGAACTCTACAACATGCTTAGAATGGGAGAAATGATTCAAGATAGGGAGTTGCTCCCATAACTCTTCTACTTTGCCAAGCATGTAGTTTCCAGAGTAGACCGAGGGGTAGGCTAAAACTACTTCTTAAGCAGTTACAAGAGGAGCTCAGTATGCCACGGTAAAAAGAGTAACAGACTGGCAGAGGTGATAGTGGTGTGGAAGTGGAAACATCTGGATTTCCTTCCTGCCTCTGCCATCGACAAAAAGAAAAAGCTTAGGAAAATCACTTTGCCCCAGGAGTGCTCATTCCCATCCTGTATGATAAAGAAGGTAGGCAATACCATATGGGCACCCCTTCATGCCCTGGCTGCTCCTCTTCCTACCCAGCTCCCTGCTAATGGCCTGGGAAAGCAGTGGAAGAGGACGCAAGCCCTTGGGCCCCTGCACCCGCACGGGACCCCAAGAGAAGCTCCTGGCTCCTGCTTTGGATCAGTTCAGCTCTGGTTGTTGTGGCCATTTGAGGAATGAACCAGTAGATAGAAGACCCTCCCTCCTTCTCTCTCTCCCTCTCCCTCTCCCTGTAACTCTGCATCTTATATAAATAAATAAAATAAAACCCACAAAGTCTTTAAACCAAGCAGAGGGAAAAGCACTTAGCATGGAATAATTTAGAGACTCTGCAGCTCTTTCCTTAGTGGTCTTAACTACGTATCTATCAATCCCAGCCCAAGTGGGAAATGTGAAAATGTGACATTTTTGCTGATCTCAAAGGACAAGCTTCAGATACAAGATCATCAGAATAATTCCAACTGTACAGGCAGTTTTATCTATCCATGGGGAAACTTTTCAATCTCTAATCATTTTGTATTATCACACTAAAAGGTTTTTAAAAAAAGAAAACAACAATATGAATTCCATCTGGAAAAGTGCCTTATTCATTTACTTGAGAGAATCTTGCATTCGCATTATTTTTCTCTCTCCTGGCACTTCTACTCTCCCTCTGATTCTTTTTTTTTTTTTTTTGACAGGCAGAGTGGACAGTGAGAGAGAGAGACAGAGAGAAAGGTCTTCCTTTGCCGTTGGATCACCCTCCAATGGCCGCCGCTGCAGCCGGCGCACCGCGCTGATCCGATGGCAGGAGCCAGGATCCGGGTGCTTTTCCTGGTCTCCCATGGGGTGCAGGGCCCAAGCACCTGGGCCATCCTCCACTGCACTCCCTGGCCATAGCAGAGAGCTGGCCTGGAAGAGGGGCAACCGGGACAGAATCCGGCGCCCCAACCGGGACTAGAACCCGGTGTGCTGGCGCCGCAAGGTGGAGGATTAGCCTATTGAGCCACGGCGCCGGCTCTCTCCCTCTGATTCTAATCATTCCCTTTTCTCTGTACTTTTCTTCAGTTGGATAGGTTGGCTGTGGTACATGAAATCCATAAGCCCAAGCCACTAGATTACCAGGTAGACGCTGGAAATGAAAAGTGCTGATTTGTAACTTGTAGCTAAATTTTATTTTTCCTTTTACAAGAAAATGGCCTTATTTTTATGGGTTAAAAATAAAATGGTACTTTTAAACTTCTCTATTCTATTATGGGATGACCAGAAAATTAAAATGGAATTCAAGTAGTTTTAATAGTGATTGAAATACCAATTCAGTCACTTTACAAGTCATGTTTATCTTGACAGACACTGGTAGCCCTAAAAGATAGTGCTTAAACTCCTAATATTAAAGATGGCAAATATAAATGTAATCATAAATTACATATGTAACCATATAAATTTATTTAAACACTTTAAAATTCTAAACAAAACCCACATAACTCCTGATTTTTACTGTTTAACCCAGTTACTTCAACAAAAACAATACAGAAAGGCATTTAGAATTCTGCCCCAGAAAATGAGTAGTGGCAGAGAAAGGGGTAAAGCCAGGTTTTCCAAGTTTAACCAGGAACTCTGAAGACTAATGCAGGAGTCAAGTATAATCCCAAAGGCAGGATGCAAATAAAATGTCTCGTCAGCTCTTAAGCCTTAATGCATTTTACCTTAAACATTTACATTAACAGATGGTCCCCAGCAGTGCTATAAACTCACTCCTGAGTTCATTTCCATGTCACTCTGAACACCATTAATCACTACCCATGCAGTAGAAAACGCCACAAGGGGTTTAAATCAGAGCAGTAAGAAGAAGGGACAAACTCTCGGAAACAATTGGTGTCACCTACTCACATGTGCTTGACCTTTGCTTAAAAAATCAATAGGAGAATTGATGACTGGAGAAAGACAAGGATAAAAACCACCCAAAGTCATCACATTTGACCTGCTGCAAAGTACCACATGGGCTTTCACCTATCACCCTCAATCTTAAAGCTCTTTTTGTTTTCTGATTTTCCAAACAGCCTGGAAGCATAGGAAATGAAATATCTGGGATTAAAATGACATAAAGAAGAATTTTAAGAAATGGATAGACGGATGATCATATTACCTTGTATAAGGAGTGATGTTACTTTTCTGATCAATAGTTAGGCCTCAACCATCAGTAGAAAATATTATGAAAAGGTATCATTTCTGCTAGACAGCTGGTAACATGCTATCTATATTAGAAATATTTAAATTTCTTTTTAACAATTATCTCAGAGTAAAAATGAGAGTTTCCATTTTTTTGCCTTTTAGTGTACAATTCAATGATTTTTAAAAAAAAAATATTATTTACTTATTTGAATGGCAAAAAGAGACAGAGACCAATGAGAGAGAGAGAGAGAGAGAGAGAGAGAGGGAGAGAAAGAATCTTCTACTCACTACTTCACTCCCCAAATGACCACAATAATTGGGGCTGGGCCAGGCCAAAAAAGGAACTTGAAACTTAATCCAGGCCTCCCCCATGGGCGGCAGTGACCCAAGCACTTGGGTCATCATCATCTGTTGCCTTCTAGTGTGTGCATTAGTTGGAAGCTGGAATCATGAGAAAAGCCAGGACTCAAATGCAGGCATCCTAATAAGGGACACAGACATCTCCAGCAGCGTCTAAACCACTGCACTGTCTTAACCATTGCACTGAAAGCCACTCTGGTTCTATGAATTTCGCACATGTACAGAGTCACGTAGCCACCGCCATGATTAGGATAGAGAACAGCTCCATCCCGAACTGCCCCACGCTATCCATTCAGGAGTCACTGTAGTCCAGCCCATACAAAATTTAGATCTGGTCATTAAATCTAAAGATGACTTTAAAACTGGGTTATACAAAACCCTCAGTATATTTTCCTATACCTCCCACTATGGTTTGGATGTGGTATCTCCCCAAAGTTTAAACCCTGGGGTGTCATATTAGAGAGTGAAGGGAGTATCAGTGGTGCGGCCTTGTGGGAGGTGAGGTACTCATCACCAGACCCCTGGGCGGCTCTCGCCTGGCAGTATCGGGGAGCAGATCTGTCCTCTCCTGCACTTCCTGACTTACCTTTGACCTTTCCTCTAAATGCACTCCACCATCCACTCAGAGTCCCTTACCAGAACCTGCACTGTGCTGTTTAGAATCTGAAGCTCCATCCTGCAAGCCCATCTCAGGTATTTCATTAGACGGATGCAATGCTAATAGAACCCCCTACATTTCTATCTAATTTTGCCTTCAAGATTCTAGGAATCTGAGACCCGCATTGTGGCACAGTGAGGGAAACCTCCACTGGTAATGCTGAGATGGCACTCCCATCGCAGAGTGCTGGTTTGAGTCCCAGTTGTTCTCTTTAGAATCAGCTTCCTGCTAATGTACCTGGGAAGGCAGTGGAGGGTGATGCAAGTACTCAGGCCCCTGCCTTGCATGTGGGAGACTCTGATGGAGTTCCTGGAGCCTGGCTTCAGCATGGCCCAGACCTGCTGATTGTGGGCATTTAGAGAGCAAACCAGTGAATGGACCTTTCTCAGTCTCAATCTCTCGCTCTAACTTTAAAATAAATTAATTTTTAAAATAAAGATTCTAGGAATTTTCAATTCACAAACATCCTACTGGAATTTTGAAGAAATAACCCTTAAGAGCAAATATCATATTATCCTACTTTTATGCAGAGAAAAACAAGAATGCTTTTTTTTTTTTTACACTGGCATCTGCTTCCCCTGATGCTGACAGTCCTACATACACATACCAGTGAAAAGTTAAAGAAGAAAAAGATAAAGCCAGGTACTATGTGAAGTACATAATGCTCAGCCTAGCAGAATGCCTAGAACATTCTAAGAGTTCCACAAAAGTTTCTATCATTCTTTGCTTAATTTCTAGGTCTGTTTTTAATCCCATGTGGTTTTTTTTTAATTTTTTAAAGATTTTATTTGAGATGTAGAGTTACAGACAAAGGAAGAGACAGAGAGAAAGGTCTTCCATCTGCAGGTTCATTCCCCCAAATGATGGAACAGCCATAGCTGAGCTGGTCTGAAACCAGGAGCCAGGAGCTTCTTCTGGGTCTCCCAAGTTGTTATAGGGACCCAAGAAGTTGGGCCACCTTCTACCACTTTCCCAGGCCATAGAAGAGAGCTGTAGTGTAAGAGGAGCAGCCGGGACTCAAACTGGTGCCCATTTAAGGTGCTGACACTGCAGGTGGAGGCTTAGCCCATGGCGCCAGCCCCTCAATCCCGTGTTTTTTATGTGACCTCTGTTTTGGAGAATGTACAAACTGTATCACTTCTGCAAACACCCCTCCATCTTGTACAGTTCCCATCCAGATTCACAAAGAAGAGTTGCAGGCTAATAGCTTCAGTGAAATTCAGTTAAGTCTCATTCAATGTGCTCATACTCCTGACAGAGTGACTGGCGACAGAATGGTTATTTTTCATAGGTTCCACACTGCTACGGGAAGAAAACTTCTGTGCCTCAGGAACACCAAGCTTGGTCTCAGTACAACAACTCACACAGTGTTACTGATGGAAAATAAATGGGAATTTGTCATCTTTTGTTTGGAGATGCTGCTGTGAAGTCTGTCACCATCCGTTTAAAAATGAAGGAGGCAGAAAAAAATGTTCCATCAGTGTCTTCCTGCCTGTGTTGTTATGAATGAAGATAGCAACAGCATCGACTACCAACCTTCAGCTCCCTCAAAGAAAACTTCATTAATCTGGGAGGCCTGAGAATACACAACAGAATGGGCTGGTGCTGTGGCATAGCGGGTAAAGCCGCTGCCTGCAGTACCGGCATCCCATATGGGTGCCAGTTCGAGTCCTACTTGCTCCACTTCCGATCCAGCTCTCTGCTATGGCCTAGGAAAGCAGTAGAAGATGGCACAACTCCTTGGACCCCAGCCCCTGTGTGGGAGACCAGAAAGAAGCTCCTGGCTCTTGGCTTTGGATCACCACAGCTCTAGCCATTGTGGCCATCTGGGGAGCGAACCAGCAGATGGAAGACCTCTCTCTCTCTGTGTCTCTCTCTGTCTCTCTCTCTCTCTGCCTCTGCTTCTCTGTAAATCTGCCTTTCAGATAAATAAGTTTAAAAATATATATAACAGAATCCACACTAAAGTATATAGCTGGCCTTCAAATGGGTTTTCTGTAATATTACACAATTATTTTATTTAGCTGAGTTTGAATTCCTAAGTGAGTCTGTAGAAGCAAATCTGAATTTCTCTTGTTCCAAGTGACATCAATGTTCTGTCTGTTCAGCCTGGACTTCCCTCCCGTTGGTCTACATCAGGAAAATGCTGAGATTTTATGCCTGATGTCAATGGTGAGGTAGAGAAAGGACTTATTTGGGAATAAGCAGCCCTGACCTTAGGCATGATTCCATCTGTCATTTTTGTCAAGTCATTTAGCCTCCTTCTCATGGTTTCTTCTACATAACAGAGACTCAGAGATAATAAGCAACCTCTCTTCTAGTTTTAATTTCAGTGATGCCTTCAACACCATTCTGATGACTACAAGTTCACAGCTTTTTTGTGCCCTGACCCTGAGAGCTCCTTCTTCTATCCTCTTCCATTCCCTCCAAAAATGGTACTGGGTCCACACACACACACATACACACACACACAGTTAGTTTGTATACACAAGAGTTCAGCAAATTTAAAACTGTTTTAAGTCTTCTAAGATAGGATAAAGTCAATGTCTTTTTTCCATACAATGCATTACTTATATGTGATGAGGTGTGGATATGAAAGGTTTAGTGGTATCCCATCAGATAAATTAAATACCTTAATTTTAATGCATATTAAGATTCTAGAAGATGGGTTTTTTTAAATGTATGATATATATGCATATATACATACATATACATGTACAGACACGAGTGTATGTTTTATATGGATAGGTTTATGTATGGAGGTATACATATATATGCATATGTATATATGTAAATATGTAGATATGTAGATAGAAACATAAATAATATTAACTGTTGGACATTAAGTTCAAATGCAGGGAATTCTTTGGATCTATCAGCAGAAATGGGAGACTCATGTGCTTTCCCTGTCTATACAGCGTTTGTATCAACAATGCAGAGGGTAAACCACAGTACTTGGCAATAAACACAAAAACCCTGCTTTCATAACAAATGTGGACTACTTCATTACACTTTTAGAATGAAGAAGGAAAAAAGGAGATGTCTTCTTCCTTCTTTTTGCCTGCTAAAGAACACTGCTTATACCTTTTTAAGCATACTTTGTGTCACAGAGTCATTTGTCTTTCAACATCTGTCTCTCTCACTGAGTGAAGAGCTTGGACGGATCCTATTTTTTATTTCTCTGTCATCATTAACTGACATAGTGCCTGGAACAAAGTAGACATACGGTATAAATACTAACCAGTTGGTATCAAAAGTCAGTAGATCTAGCTTTAGTTAATGCACTTATACTTGTCATCATATGCCCTTTGATAAACTCAAAGTTATTATCAATAACATGGAGATTATATAGTCAGTTGCAATGATTGTTCTGAAGAGTTAATGAGATAACAGGTGCCAAATGCTTGGCACAATGGTAGGCCTATACTCACTCAGTGCTGAAGTAACTATTGACTACTCTCTTGCTTAGGAAATGGAGAAGGGAAGCAGAAACTTGGAAAATAAAACGAAATGTTGATGGATGATGGAAAGAAGATAAACCACTAGGCCACAGGATACTACTTTCTTTGGCCAAAAGACATTTGAATTGTTTGGGTCACCAGATCTTTACTACTAGAAAACCCAATAGTAATTGAGGGAACTACCGAAGGGAAGAGGTAAGAAAAAGACTAGGTCTATTGCAAAGATGGGCAGGATCAGTATTTGGCAATACTCCGATTGGGAAACCTATAACACAAAACATATCCTAGGCTTCTTTATTTTCAATTATTACTGAAAAATTACTGAATTTAAATTCAATCAATATAATTGAATTATATTCAATTATTAGGCTCTTAGAGGACACAGGACTAAGTTACCACCATGAGAGAGTGAAAGAAAACAAAGGGGCTCTGAGGCATCTGAAAATCTGGAGGGCAAAGGAGCAGATACACATGAAATATCTGGAGATCATGATGGGAGAGGAGCTGGGAAGAGAGGTGAGAAGGTGAGAAGAAACGGTCTGGGGGAAACACCGGGTCTGGGACTCAGAAACAAAGTGGACACAGATTCCCTCTTGCCCCTGATTCTGATTAGATCTGAGCCCCACTGATCAAACTATCTCTTTGAGGATCATGCAATATTAAATCTCCTGCTCAAACAGGCTCCATCTATCTCAACTATGTACGTTTCTTGGTAACTCCAGGTCAAACTAAAAGATTTATTTGCATTTCTTACATCTCTAAAGACCATGTTCCAAACCCTTCATCATGTTTATCCCTAGGTAAGTGGTCAAACTGTGTTTCTAAGGTGAGAAAGCCAAAAACATTGAGGCACTCAACCTTATTAGACAGCAGGAGTCTACAGAGGCCAGCTTCAAATTTCTTGTCTAAACTAACCACAATCCTCACCTGCTGCTTCAGCATTCTCTGCAGCTTCTCTCCCTGCGAGTCTCACGTCAGATTAATTCAGAAGATGTTCCACTTTCTTCTCAGATGGTTTAATCTCATGGAATGGCACAATGGTCTTAACATATTAATAACTCTTGGTGAAAGATGATCCAGTTGGACTTTCTCTTCCTGTCTTATACGTATCTTTTGATACTTCCACTCCCTTACTTACATTTCCTCCAGAGTAGAGACAGGTAGAAACATTTCTATCTACCTGTAATTCTTTTATAGTTGTCTTTGGCCAAAATTTTAGAAGATTTAAATTATCCATAGCACCTTTTACCTAATTATGAGATATAAACAAGCTTTAGCTTTAACATGATGATTTAATACACTAAAGAATATATTCTGTTACAGGTGTTTAGCCTAACGGTTAAGATTTTCCAGTCCCACATTGGAGTTTTAGGGATGATTCCCTGCCCCAGCTCTGGAATCAGCTTCTGGCTAATCTAGACCATAGGAGACAGATAGCAAATTAGGTTCCTGCCAGCCATGTGTGAGACTCCCATAGAATTCTCCCAGCTTAGGCCTCAGGCCAGCCACTGCCACTGTAGGCATCTGGGGAATGAACCAGCAGACAGAAGTACATGTTCTCTCTCTCAAATAATGTTTATAAAATATATATTCTGTGTTTATATAAATATCTTTTATTTCATAGGTAAATCATTAAGTGTCATGTTTATATTATCTTTCTAGTTGTGACTTTACAATGGAGAAATACATTTTTACTAAGTAGACATGTTACTATCACAGGAATTTCATCAGTCTGCAGGTTCATAAACAAACTATTTTGCTTACATAGATATCAGAATTCTAGCCCCCATTAGTGAAGCTTGACTTGGTAAAGTGTGCCTAATAATTCAGCTAGAGGGTCTTTCTACAACTAAAGACATGCACAGCATGACCCTACACACAGGTACCAAGAATCCTAAGAGTGCTGGGAAAGAATGCTTTTTCACTCCTCTGGAGCAGAGTTACCTATTTTTGAAATAGGGGGAACATAGCCTTGCTTTCATCACTTAAAAAAAACAGGGGCCCTTGTTATGGCACAATCAGCTAAGCTGCCACTTGTGATGTTGTCATGTCATCTCTGAGTGCCAGTTTGAGTCCCAGCTGCTCCACCTCTAATCTAGGTCCCTGCTACTGTGCCTAAAGGCAGCAGAAGATGGACCAAGAACTTGAGTTCATGCCACTCATGTGAGAGACCATGTGGGAGATGGAGTTCCTGGCTCCTGGCTTCTACCTATCCCAGACATGGCTGTTTTAGCCATTTGAAGAATAAACGAGCAGATAGGATCAGGATCTCGTTCCCTCCCTCCCCATGTCTCTCTCTCCCTCTCCCTCTCCCTCTCTCTTTCTCCTGCTCTCTTTCTCTCTCTGCCTTTCAAATAAATAAATAAATCTCTTTTTTTAAAGCAAAAAAAAAGCAGTGTTGGGTCTTGGACAAATATCTAATGCTGTGGCTCATGAAAGTTGGTGATGGAAAAGATGGGTTCTTTCTTTCATCACCTCCCGGCATTCCTGCACAAGGATCATGGACTAATGGGATGTTAGAACTTGGACAAGCATTACAGACAGTCCAGTGCAACCTCCTTCCTCTATAGGTGCTAAAAATGAGCAAGTGATTTGCCTAAATTGAATCAGAGTCATGAAAAACAACTCAGATTCCTTACTTTGAAGCATTCCCAGAAATGGCTGTTCATCTCTTAGAAATATATGTGTAGGTGTAAATAAAATTATACCCAAGGGGGTTTTTAATCTGACAAAACTATACGGTACATGGCAAGAACAAACATTAACACTCAGAGTCAACTTGTTACTATGTTCAATGAACTGAATAATACCTTACTTTACCACCTCCTGCTCTCCCACTTGTGCAGGGAAGTGTATGTATTGAAATAAGCTTTGTCTTATTTAGTCTCCTCATGCATGGATCAGTTAAAACAAAATGGTTTAAGGACCATTTTGCCTCAGCATTCTGGAAAGGACGCTGAGCAAGCTTGGGTAGATTTTTATTATGGAAGCCACGAGACAGTAAAGATAATGAAAATGAGCCTCTGTCACTCAATTCCAGTGCTACAAGTGGCAAAGATGGCATCTATCACCATGGATCAGCTGTCAAAGGTTTCACCTCGAATTGTGATCATGCACCCAGTGGATTCTCCCTCAGAAGCTACTCTGACCACTAAAGCAGGTCAGAAGTTTAATCAAAAGACCTTTATGTCTGGTTGACCTCAATGACCTCTAAAATTTGATTCGCAGATTGCTTGACTCTGAGAGCAACAACAGAAATCTTGAGCATCTTTCAAGTATCATCCTAAACAAAGCACATCAGAAGGGAAAATGTCCTAGACTCAGCTTGCTGTTCCAATCAATATAAAAACCAGATTCATTTTTCTAAAACCTTTATCAGAATGTTTACCTAATGTTACATTCATTCTTAAACAGATTACCCAAATTGGCATCTCAGATTAAATAGAAATCCCCCTTTCCTGGCCTTGGTAAACCCTATTAGATATCCTTGATTGACAGTGATAACCTCTTCCTGGCAGATTTATTCCCCCCCCCCTTTTTTTTAAGATTTATTTTCATTTATTTGGGAAGCAGAGTTACAGACAGGGAGAAGGAGAAACAGAGAGAGGTCTTCCAACAGCTATTTCCCTCCCCAAATGGCCGCAATGGTAAGAGCTAGGCCAACCCAAAGCTAGGAACCAGGAGCCAGGAGCTTCTTCCAGGTCTCCCACATGGGTACAGGGACCCAAGCTTCTGCGCCATCTTCCACTGCTTTCTCAGGCCATAGCAGAGAGCTGGATCAAAGTGAAGCAGCCAGGACACAAACCAGCACCCACATGGGACGCCGGCCCTGCAGGTGGCAGCTTGACCTACTACCCCACAGGCTGGCCCCAAGATTTGCTTACACTCTTATTTAAATATAATGGAAATGGAGCAAAACTCTGCCATATAGTCAAACATTTTACCAAAGACTGGAATAATAAATATCACAGTTCATGCCCTGCCTATCTAGTTATATGAAATTCATCTCACACATTACCACCAATTATACAGGGGTTAATTTGACATATAACTGATAGGTCTAGTTCTAGAGAACACTTCATTTTAGTTATAGTTTAATTTTCAAATTTACACCTTTGTTTTCCATCCTTAGAAAGGCCAAAAATGTCAGGGATCATGTGATCATGTGAAGCTTTTTTTCTCTGCTTACAGACCCAAGAGGGAACAGGAAATCTAATGAACACAACTCTGACAGCCAAATCAACAAGGATGATCATTTCTGACCCTATGTAGAGTGGAAGGTCGTCAAGATTGTAACTGCTGAAGAATTCAGAAGAAATTGAATTGTTAAAAAAAAGAAGGAAGGAAGGAAGGAAGGAGAAAGAGAAAGAAAGAGAAAGAGAAAGAAAGAGAAAGAAAGAGAAAGAAAGAGAAAGAAAGAGAAAGAGAGAAAGAGAGGAAGAGAGGAAGAGAGGAAGAGAGGAAGGAAGGAAGGAAGGAAGGAAGGAAGGAAGGAAGGAAGGAAGGGGAAGGAAAAGGAAGGAAAAGGAAGATCACACCCAGGTTCCCAGAGACCCTGTGTGGCTCTCCACCAGGTGCTTCAGGCCATATGGTTAAGACTACACATAGTACATGCTTTGCCTAATTCACTGAACCTCCAGGTGAGGCCAAAGTGGGACAGAGAATGTTTTCTAGATCAAGAGAGAATTTAATTCTTACCATCCATTGAGAAAGATTGGTAAAGGATCTCTGACCTACAGAAGAAACTTAAAATTATGGCTAGATAGGTAATTCTGCAAAGGTAATACAAAGGTAATTCTAGGCTTACTTCCGTTGTTTCTTTTATTTTGAGTGACTTTATTTCAGACTTAAATCTATTCCCTTGGTGGTAACTGGGGAAATGTAACATAAGCAGGAAATTGTCCAGAAAGGATAACACCAAACATTAATCTCTTTTGGAACAGGAAGGCTCTCATCTTTTTAAAACACCAGATATAATTTCATGGGCATGTGAGCACTTGTGAGCCTGCTATACACAAGGCAATGTGCTGGGGGTGGTAAGAAATGGGTAAGAGGACAGTGACGCTCTCCTCTGTGGCAGGCACCGGGGTAGTACTTCTCACACATCAACTCGGCAAATCCTGCAATGTAGGATGCTAGTGCCATTTCATGCTTTTGACACCTGTGGAGGACAGTCTGTAAGGTGACTCCCAACTACCACAACCTCCTGGTCTCATGCTTCTGTGTCATTCCCTCCCATTAAACTATGCTGTTCTTATTGATGCACTTTGGAGGGATGAAGGGAGTGCAGCAGGAATAATGGGATGTGATGGGATACCACTTTCAGGATTAGGTTGATAACAGCAGTGACTTCCATCTCAGGTTCTCTCTGAAAGAAGATAATCTTCATGTCATAAACTGCCACATGGAAAGGCCCATGGGGAAAGGTACTTAGGTCTCTGGCAAACAGTCTGTAAAGGTCAAAGGCTTGTCAACAGCCACAGGAATGAGCTTGAAAGCAGATCCCTCCCAACTTGAGACAAATGAAGCCATGTGGCTCTAACCTTGCTATAGCTTATGAGGGACCGGGAGCAAGAGGCATTTGGCTAAGCCACACCTGGAATACTGACCCACAGAAACCGTCAGACAATGCACTGCTGCTGTTGCTAAGGTGTAGAGTAACTTCCTAAGCAGCAACAGATGACAAACATGACATCGCTTCCTCTTCCCTTGTTACCATAATCTATGAAGAAACTTCATTTATAAGGAAGAATCAAAAGTTAAGAACCAGAAGCCAAGTGATGAATTAGGCAATAGCACCACCACTGGCATGGGGTTTCTGCAGAGGCTGCCATTTTGGCCATAGGACTAACCCAGGATGCTCCTTCTCACTGCAAAGCTGCAGGAGGCTCTTGGCTAGTGTAGCAGCATTGCTAAAAGGCTCCTGCAGAACAAGTCTTCCATATTGATCACATCTCAGTTAACACTGCTATAGCTCAGTCTGGCAAAGGGCCAGTGCCATCTGATCTCGCTCATAAATTAGTTAAGACCTGAGAAGGACATCTACCCCATTTTCCACTCCTGCTTCTCCCTCTGCCATCCACATCAAGGGCCAGAATGTCTTTTTGCAAAAGCTACCTGAAATAAGTGCTACAGCCCTCATCCTCTTTGCAAGTAAAGCTGGATGAAATGCAACCCAACAGCATGCACCTGGCAACAACTTGTGTTTCAGCATTGCAAGAAGAAAAATGAAAAACGTGCTTTGGCAGAGATTTAGGCAGAAAAAAGGACTTAATTATATGATCCGAAGTATATACCCCGGAACCAATTTATAATCAAGAAATCAGGAAAGGATGGACAGCAATAAGAATTTGTTAAGCTCAAATTTTCTAGTGAGACAGAAGCAATCCTAAGGACTTTTACTGAACCACTATATTGGTAATAAATAATTTGTGTCATCTGAACTATTATGTATCCATTATAAATAGCCTACTTCCCCCAGGAAGCTTACAGTCTGACTGGGAAATAATGTGTAACCACATTGTACTTTCCCTTTCTCTTTTTTACATTTTAACCTTGGCACTAAAAATAAAAATGTGGCTTCTTGCTCGTTACCTGCTAGTTAACTAAAGTTAGCGGTTCATCTTGTAGCTGTAGGGAGATCACCAAACAGCAGACCCCAGACAAAAGAATTTACCACCAAACACCACCTATCTCCACCAAATTTCATCTCAAAGTAGTTGCCAGTGATCCCAGAAACATGTCTGACAGTTTTTTCCAACTCATGTGGGTTTTTTTGTTTGTTTGTTTTTTCCACTTTTAAATTTCCTCTTGTTAACTTGCAAAGATAGTGGAGCATCTATGGGACCACACACTCCACCTGCCCTGGGTGACCACTCCAAAGAATGTACTGTTTTCTTGCATCAGCTCTTGTCTCTAGTGTAGTAACTGTCCAGCATTGAGAAGCTTAGGCATATTTTTTTCTGGTAAAAGTGATGTCTCAACCATGATGATAAATATGACAAAAGATGCAAGACTATAACTTACACATCAAAACTCAAGCTCTGCTTTGGAGTCTGTCAATCCTCATCTACCACGTCTACACGTATGGAGCTCTTTTCAACAAAAATATAATTCTATGAAAACCTGATGGTCAGCTAAAATGAACACAATGTATTGGTGAGGGACCTGAACCAAAGCATAAAAATAAAATACACAAATCACAAAGCAAATGAAGTAACAGATATTGGCCTCTGATATCTTCACTATCATAAAATCCATCACAGCACAGAAGTAGCTTATTAAATACATAAATAAAATATGCTTGTCAAGGCAGGAAGAAAACCACCATTCCCTACCGTGGTTTACAAACTTGAGTCAAGTGATCAAGTGGCAAAGGCTGGAGTGTGCCCAAGAAGTATCTGATCTTATCATGGCCATCTCAACACAAGTAGAAATCAATGAAAGATGTTCTGCCATTTGCTTATGCTTATTTTGTTTCCAGGCAAACAAAACAAGGGCTTATCTCCTTCACACATCAGCATATAAGATATGGCTCTGATATGTCTGCCTGAGAAACTCAACAACACTTCAACATATACCAGCAGCAAATGGAAGACAAGCTTGGATTCAGTTCATGAATTGCAGACTGGAACATCAATCAATGTAAAAACAAACTGCTCCAATCCACTATCCTTAGGGGCCTGGCCTAACAGAATACAGGAAGATGACAAAGGAAGGCTGGACTCCCAAGGCTTGCTAGGGTTCCCTTACGTAACAATTAGTTGTCAAGGATAGCTCAGTGGGCATGGTAAACCAAGGAGAAGCCTCCCTCTTAATTGAGTCAGGGGACCCTGAAACAATTTTATTTCCAAGAAGTGATACAGGTTATTGTTTCTAGGTCAGAGCACTCATGATGATTGACAACCTTTGGATCAGATAAGTCTAGCAAACCTTAGCTATTTAACTAAATATACTTCCACAGTATTTATTAATGATACATATAAGTATCATATGTATATATTGTCCTTATATGTATATATTGAATTTATTGAAAATTATGTCATTCACTTGATGATTATAATCACCCTTTGAAATACACTGGATATTGTTTATTTTACAGATGAGCAGAAAGCCCTAATGAAGCTTAAATTGCATGTGCAAGATTCCATAGCTATTCAGCAGAAAACTAACCACGAGTCCTCTATTCTACCCCAATTTGTTCATTTGTTTAGTCATCAAATAGTCATTGTATACCTGCTGTGTGGAAGGGAAGGTGTTAGATAACGTGCACAATGTAGAGCATCCTTTAAGCCTTATTCAACAAAAACTTATATAATGCTTACTACATACCAGCTAACCTTCTAAGCAAAATAGAGACTGAGTCTTCACAAAAATCCCCCCTATGAAGGAGCTTTGAAGGCATGGAGAGGCCAATTAATTGCCCAAGATCACTCTGCTAATAAGTGACAGAGCTGGAGTTCAAACACAGGCAACCTGGCTATGCTTCCATACCAAAGACATAATTGATGGATCCAAGAGAGTGATTAAGCATCAAGCAACGCACAGATAGAAAGGAATGGATGGAAAGAGAGTCCTTTAACAAATTCTTGACCCAGATTTTTAATAATGGTTTGGAATGATTGCAAAGGAAGGGACTAAGAAGAAAAAACTGTCATTAACATTCTGTAGTGCAAAGAAGTTCCCAAGTTTTTTTAAGGACTTAAGCTATGCAAACTTTGTTCTGGTAACCTCTATCACACAGATGAACTAGAACTCCCATTGCAGCATTGACTTAATTCATGCTCAGCAGGAGGAGGATGCTGACTTAATCTGCAATTTTCTTACACAGTCCAATGCAATGTCTGTGGGAATAAACGCCAATTAATCTTTAAGATAAGCATCTGGAGCAAGTTCCTATGGGAAATAGTTAAAGGTGTGCCTGTATTCTTTGTACACTAGGGTGTATCTGTAGAATTAACCCTTGGGATCCCTGAAGTTTTTTCCACACATCACAGTATCTCTAGAAGAGGATGTTGGAATTTGTGGGTTATTTGTAGCATGACTTTCAGCTCAGAAAACATACAGACTCACCATGGTGACCACACATTGACTATTCTGGGGAAAAAAGGTAGATAAGGGAGGTGGAGGACATAGTACAAGCATGGGTAATCATCTTATTCATACTCCCATTGAATGGTACCACCTGGATGCACTCTTCAATCCAGTGACAACAAGGAGCATTTTATGGTCCTTTAGAGTAATTAAGCATTTGTACGTCATTGGATAAACATACCAAAACTGAGTGCTTTGGGCTGGAAATAAAGAATTATACAGTGTAGTATAGAGGGAGAATATAGTTTTTGTGGTTGCAAAACACAGGAACTGGGGCAGGCATTTGACCTAGTGGTTGGGATGCTAGTTGAGATACCCATGTCCCATATCAGTGCCTAGATTCAAGTTCTGGCTCTGGCACCAATTCAAGCTTCCTGCTGGTGCAGAAAGCCTAGGTGAAGTCTTAAGTGACTGGGTTCTTGCCACCCACGTGAGAGACCTGGACTGAGTTTCTGGCTTCTTGTTTGAGCCTCTGTCCAGAAAGATCAAAGGGAGTAAAGAGCATTTGGTGTGGAATAATACCAATGAAAGGGAAAATCTGGTAACATCAACTATCTTGATTATATAAAAATGTTTCCAAAAGACAAAAACAATAAGGAAATATATGGGGAGAGGAATATAGAGCTATTAAGGAACCACCACTTATGGATGGAACATAGGACAAAATTTTCAAAGAATATTGAAGGACTATTCTTCACTCAAAGCTATCAAATGTCACAGAGCAGCGATCTGTTTCTTTTTACACACGTAGTTGATAAAGAGTGACTTCAGTGAAAAGCAATGATTTGATGACATATTACTGAAAGTACTCTTAAATTATTAATTTCCTTCTCATTCTTCCTTTCTTTTGGGAAAGTGAAGAAAACTCCGCCCCTTCCTTTGATTCTACAGACTGAAGACCAAAAGTGTCATAATAGAACCATGTGTTTGCTTAGTAAGGGCATTATGAGACCTGACAGTCAAATTACCAATTGCATGATACTATTCAAAACAAACACAGAAGGTTTATGTAATTAGAAGCTCATCACATTCTCCCTCCTCTAGCATGCCCATGGTTTTCCAAATGAATGAAATCTGATACCTACAACATCCTAAGTCCAAGCAAAGAACGAGGGATATGTACGGAAGGAAAGATGAAGAATAACAATCAATAAGTGTCATATGCTGCTTGTCATTAACAGCCTTATATATTATCACATTACTCTTCTCTTATCACACCACTTAGACTTGTGAAAACTACAAGTCAGGCCCAGAGAGGGTCTGAGGAGACATATCCTGAGATAATTGTCTTAAATTATAATACTCCTATAAACTCATAACAATGTCTGGGCTGGAAGCAAAACACCATCATAATTATACACCATGATAAACATTGTTAAATGATCATAATATATCACAAAATAATCAGTAAGGCTAGATATTGGGACTCAAATGGCAGATTCAAGGAAGTTCCTGGAAGTTTTACTGGTCACAGAAAATGTAGGAAGGTCACAGCTTCATGACACATCAGAAAAATGGTATTAAAGTAACTATCCTTGCTAAGACTCTCACCTTCTAATTCTCAGTCTTTTCCCTACTTTATTTCCTTTTGTAGAACTCTGCACCATGGACTAAATCATGTGACACATTAGATTGTTAACAACTCCCAATCCCCTACTTCACCAAAAGAAAGAAAGAACCATAAAGAAAGAACTTTTTGTTCATTTTGTTCTATTCAACTAATCATTAATTAACATCTTCAAATCAGCTTAGGGTATGGATTTAATGTTAAAGTCGTAGTGCTCAGCAAACTGAGACAAAGGACAAAGGGAAGTAGACAAAGATGAGAGAGGAAGAACAAGTGAATCAGGAATAGAAGAGGTGTAGTCATGCCTTTAAATTGCTCATGGATTTCTGCTCCCAGTCCCACATATTCCTCTGCTGTTCTCTTGATGCTATTTCTTCTTACAATTTTATCACTTTTCATTTTTAGCCAACAGTCCTATAAAAGAAGCTGAAGAAGGAAATTCAACTCATTCCCCCTTATAGGCGGGAACCACATCAAATAAAATGATGTCATGTTAGAACACCTAGAATTGTGCCCCTCTCTCAAGTTCATACAATAAATTTCTAACCTCCAATATTTGAGAATGCAACCTGATTTGGAGATAAAGTCTTTACAGAGCTAATAAACACCACCTAGAAAACAAGAAAGTACCTTTCCTTTTAGTATGAACATGGAAATCAATTAAAAAGTCTAACTCTGCCTGTCAAAATAAAAAAAATAAATAAAGAG
This sequence comes from Oryctolagus cuniculus, assembly GCF_964237555.1. Lineage (NCBI taxonomy): Eukaryota > Metazoa > Chordata > Mammalia > Lagomorpha > Leporidae > Oryctolagus > Oryctolagus cuniculus. The sequence continues at coordinate 24,832,647 of NC_091451.1, read as the reverse complement.
TATTGAGATCCTATACCGCATAAGGTTGTTCCTGCTCTGTCTTCTCCCATTCCCATTCCTTGAAACCATGTCATCAATTTGAATTGTACAACTGAGGACACATAAGAAGTGGTAAGTATCAAATAATTCTTCATTGGAATATGTTTACTTGAACTTTTGTTCACTGCATATATGAAGTCACTGAACACTATTAAACTACATATTTATTGGATTGTGCCATTCTTTATTCTTTTTGCATTTCATTTTAAATGACTCAACAAATATAACACAAATAAAACAAACACACAAAATAAAACATCTTGTACCCCCAGGAAATTACATGCTAAAATACTACGTTAATCTAACCAACAAGTGGAAACTTTAAATGTGGAGAAGTCAAGAAAAATCAAATTTATGCCTCCCACTGTCACCTATGCCTATGTACATGTTATTAAGACATAAATATAAGGTAGCAGACATGGTCTAGAGAATTAAGTAGGCAACTTGGAAATCAGTAATATCTTTAACTCTGCAAATGACCACGACTGAATATTATGAATGTTGAAGGTTTCATTCTTTTGATTTCTCAATTTTTTTTAGGAAATCCTGGCCTAAGTAATTTAGAAATTTGTCCAAGATAATTATAGCTGAAGTATTTTTTCTTTCATGGTAAAACTACTTTCTATGTGATTATATGGAAATTTACATTCTGTAATTAGTATATCATATATAATTTTAAAAAACCCTTTGGAAATAAAATAAGATAGAAGTTAACCTCTCTTGTTTTGCCTCCAGGGAACAAAAGATGTTTTCCACATCTTTCCTCTCCTTTGGGATCTCTGAGAAAAAGTAACATGTCTAAACAAGTTGAGTTTTCCCAAGGGTCAGATGGGTCATATCTGGATCATATTTGAATGGTTTTTATTCCTTTAATATGTTCAAAACCTCATATCTGTTCTCTCACTATCAGCTCTTAATGCTCCAGCCTACTTGAATAGAGCTGGAATTATCATGTGTGAGATAGGTTTTCTTGTCATTTGACTTTGTCAGTTGAATTTTGCCCCTTAAATCCACACAATGAATTTCTAACCTCCAGTACTTCAGAATGCAACCTGATGTGGAGATAAAGTCTTTACAGAGCTAATAAAGTTAAAATGAAGTCCTGAGGCTGGGTCTAAATGTAATATAGTTGGTGTCCATATAAGAAAGGAAAACTCTGGACAAACATACACAAATGGGGAGAATTCCATGAGAATAGCAAGGTTGAGAACATCTACTGAAGCTATGAACGTCATAGATAACCAGCATACCACCAGAAGAGGAGATGAGATGAAACAGATGCTTCCTCACAGTCAGAAGGAACCAACCCTGCCAACACCATCTTGAACTTCAAGTCTCCAGAAAAATACACTTTTGTTATTTAAACCGTTCAGTTTGTGGTGCTCTATCAACACAGCAGCCCTAGAAAACTTCACTTACCATTCCTCTTGCCGCTTGGTACAATTTCAAACTCTCTGATGAAGATGACATGGTTTCTACATTTAGATTTATTTAATCTGTTTTCATCTCTCATCAGTACCCCTCACTAAAATTTTTCAGTCTGTTCTGTATGCTTATGAATTCACTAACAATGCACATTCTATTGCTCTATTCATCCCCTTTCCTTTCCTGATCTGACAGAATTTTGCCCATCTTTGGGGATCTAAATCAAATGCCATGCCCATGGAGAATATCCTGTCTATCATGGACTCAGAAATCAAAAACACAATGCTGAAACAAAGAATACAGATGGAAAATTTTGATTGGGAACTATGTAAGTAACTTGAATATAAGACCCGCTGAGTTTCTGTAGATTCATAAATATGAATTAATCTATATTTTAAAATCTGAGGTATCTACACCAAAAACAAGATAATTATTTCCTTTGGACTTTGAAAGGAGACAATCTGGTAGAGGGAAAAGCACATGAGAGGACATTAACTTTATAATTTTTTGGAGAGCAAAATATATCCATGTTTTATAATTTATAAAAGACAAAGACAGGTAAATTGTTCATGGTACTTGATTATGGGTAATGAAGAAAATAGATAAAACTACCACCTTCTCTATGTTTCTGTGCATTTCTTTTTAAATTTTCAAGAGAGAAAACAAAGTGAAAAAAATGGTACATGTTTCCTTGAAGCAGGAGGCAAAGAAGGAAGATAGGGAGAACCAAGTAGAAACCAAGAAACACCTTGACTAACATTATCAGCTGGGGTAACACATTCGCCTTTCCCCCTCCCAAGCATTCTCTTGGAGCTCTCCTTGGAAGGATGGAAGGGACCTATTTTGTCTTGAGGAAGACTGTAATGACTTCCTGAACACTTGAATCTCTTAGATCTCAGCATTTGACATTAAAAAGAAATTTTGTGCCTTCTTAAGCCTGGTTTTTATTAAGATTTCTCTTTTTCTGCCCTGCTGGCATTGTGTGGTTCTTTGGACCAATCAGAGAAAGGGAAGACCTGGAGTTTACCTATGGCTGTGGCACTATTGCCATGACTGACAGCAGAATTTTCTCTCCCGTGAAAATCACAGATGATTATGAGAAACATTAAATAGCTCAAGATGCCTCATATGAACACAAACAATTAACCTTTACATTCCTTAGGAATTCATCTTTATTTGCTTCAGCTTTATATAAAAATGACGATAGTATGTAGAGTGTGGTAGGTTTCTCCTCTGGTACTGTTTTTATGAGTATGTGGACACATACAAGCAAAAAAGGGGGCCAAGTTAAAAGATAAGAACACACACACTCTCAGGAATGGGTTTAAGAAAAGAAAATTTTAATAACACAAGGATAAAACAGATCAGTGGAAACAATGGAATTACAAGACAAGTCTACTTTAGGGCAAAAATTTCAAAATCCACACTGAGAATTTTCATAATATCCCTTTCCATGAACATTTTAGAGACCCTTCATGTGTTTCCATACTGATACTTTTATTTCTTTTAAGGCAATAGAAAAGAAGGAAGTACTCTTCCAAGGTGTTAAACCGTTTTATTTGGCTCTTCAATGGTAACACTTTAGGAATCATCCCTCTGTCCTGACCAAAGATAAATAAATGGCTAGAACTTAATTTGAAAACACTGCCTTGGGGCTGGCACTGTGGTGTAGCGGGTAAAGCCGCCGCCTACAGTGCTGACAAACCATATGGGCGCTGCTTCAAGTCCCGGCTGTTCCGCTTCCAACCCAGCTCTCTGCTTTGCCTGGGAAAGATGGCCCAGGTCCTTGGGCTCCTGAGAGACCCGGAAGAAGCTCCTGGCTTTCGATCGGCGCAGCTCCTGCCATTGCAGCCAATTGGGGAGTGAACCATCAGATGGAAGACCTCTCTCTCTCTCTGCCTCTCCTTCTCTCTCTGTGTAACTCTTTCATATAAATAAATAAATCTTAAAAAAAAAAAAAAAGAAAACACTGCCTTGCTCTTTATTTTTTTCTGTTCCCATCAGCTTGTTATATGCAATGATAGCATAACCTTCTTTGAGACACATCACTTCGTGACCACGAAAATCCCTGATGATGATATAGCAAACTATCTTCCAAAAAATACTTCCTCTGAGTTATGAACTGCAAGAAGGGCACGTCAATATAAAAAGGTAGAATAATTGTCAATTCAACGCTTGCTTAACCTCCTTACCTTTAAAAGATAACTGCATTTGGACACCTTTCTTTCAAGAACGCATACATTCTGAACAAAAGAACTCAGTGTTTGGAATCTGGGAGTTGAATTTGTCATTCAAACCAAAATCTACTCAACAGAAACAAACCACAAGCAAACGCACATCCTAAGTTGAATACACCACACCAACACTTTGCTTCAGCATTTATCACCAACTATAAAGATAAACACTGTCAAAATTCAACTAAATTATCACCTACTCTTTTTCCACCCTGCCCTTCTCAAAATACATACTATACAAATTATTGCCTTTAGGGGAATAATTTCAGGTTGTTCACCTCAGAATTATTGCAGCCAATTGCTCTTACAGTAAAACCAATTTTTCCCTGCGAATATTCACAAAACCCAGAGACTCAAGGCTTTTGTTTTGTGTTTTTATATTTTTCTCCTGCAGGAAACAAAAATATGAATGGAGACTGAGAAATAAAATACATGAATGTTACAAACCCTTTGATTACTCTAATTACATATAAAAGGAAAACAAGACCCCTCTCTTGGTACTAGAGGGATGAAAAATTAACAGGGGAAAGAAAAGAAGATAGGAAGCAATAAGTCATTGCGAACTAATCTCCATGGCCACCAGAGAAGCCTGGTGAGCCCTGAGAAAAATTAGTCACCACTGCGATTTCTCCCCCACCCTAACCCCTAAACAGCAGAATTCCACCCCTCTTGTTCACCTCAGGTCATTATAACTCATTGTGGAGTTGTTTTAGAACGTATAAATACCAATCTGGGGGGCTTGAATCGGTAAGAATGACATTCCTGGAAACTTTGTCATTATGTTCTATTTGGGAAAAGCCTGAATTGTGAAAGTTCATGGTCTTAAGGGCAGTCACATAGAACGCTTTGTAAACGTTTTAATTATAATTTCCCTCACTGAATTGAACCCATTGAGCACAATGAAAGAAACGAAGGATGTAGGTGTGGAGGGAGGGACAACCATGGAAAGAGAACTGGCAGAGATTTCAGCCTGGCCCCTGCAGGAACCAGCTGCTTGCTGCTCCAAGCAATACAACTCTTTGCATGTAATTAATTCCAGCGATCAAAAGCCTGCCTTGTTTTTTTTTCCAGGTAATGGGGAAGCACTGTTCCTGATGGGCACCCCTTGAAGGTACCAAATAGCCAGTGGCTAAATCAAGCAATTTAAAAATTACGGACGTTTGGCTAAATAAACGAGCATGCTTCGGGTAGTGACAAAGAGGATTTCCAAATGGCTTCCTATTTATTTATTTGCTTGTGTGCTTCACCTTAGGACAGAGAATGTTCAGAGTGGATGCAGGTTCTCTCGGTGAGGTGTGGCAGGTAAACTGAAACAGCAGCTATTTCTCTTTCTGCCCACTCTGGCACAAGGCATGCTACACTGGTACAGGGACGTGGAGGACAGGATGGAGACGGGAAACTCCTCATCCTTCTCTTAAGGGGATGCAATGAGTGGGGCAAGGATGCAGACCAGCTGTTTAGCGAATGGAAACAGGGCTAACACTTGAGGATACACATCTTCTCTTGAGTGCTGGATGGCTTCAAGAAAGAAGGCCAGGCCAGCATCTGCAATGCCAAGGCCTTCTGCAGAATCCAGAGAATTTTAAACTTTGTCGCTTAGCACATTGAGCCGTCTCAACAACAAGAGAACTGGTGCCAAGGGTGAAATCTGTGGGTTCATTGGAGAAATGACCATTGTTTGTTTTTGAAGAGCTTCCAGAGGTAACTAGAGTAAAAGCTCAAGTCTTGAGAATTTCTCCCCACACCTCATTGCAAAGTTAACCTTGAACCTTGCTCCCTAAGTTCTAACCATGGTTTCATTCACCTCACCCCTTTGTTACAAAGTCACTTCCTCAGACAAGCTCTCCCTAATCTTGTCAGTTACACAAAATCTCTGTGATGGGAAGTCTCACTAAGGCCTATCACTTTGTAGCACTGGTTGCTATTGCAAATCTTTGGTTTGTGGGAGTATCTGATCATTGTGAATCTCTCACCCTAGAATAGTTGATCCACATAAACACAAATGGTGCCTCTTTTTATGCACTATTATGTCCCCAGGGTTTAGCATACAGGAGGTACTTGGAAATTCTTTCTGAATGAATAAATAAGTTAGGGAAGTCCTCCAAGCTGCAGGCCATTTCTGAATTTCTTGTTTTGGGAGGAGGGCCAGTTCTAGATGCAAGTCCTTAGGCAATTGCCTGGTCATTCATTACAGATTATTATCATTCTATGAAAGACACTGGTGGGGCCAGTGTTGTGGCACAGTGGGTTAACGCGCTGGCCTGAAGCGCCAGCATCCCATTTGGGCGCCAGTTCTAGTCCCAGCTGCTCCACTTCCAATCCAGCTCTCTGCTATGGCCTGAGAAAGCAGAAGATGGTCCAAGTCCTTGAGACCCTGCACCCACATGGGAGACCCGGAAGAAGCTCCTGGCTCCTGGCTTCGGATCGGTGCAGCTCTGGCCATTGCAGCCAATTGGGGAGAGAACCATCAGATGGAAGACCTCTCTCTTTCTCTATCTGTGTAACTCTTTCAAATAAATAAATGAATATTTTAAAAAAAGACATTGGTTCAGACAGAACAACAAGATCAGAGCATGTCCACTGTATACCATGGAATCATATAAGGTCATGTACACTGAAGCACAGTAACCACCAACTTTAACCCCAGGTAGTCCATGAGATGTACCAACCATTGTCCCTGCCCACAAGTGTAGCAGCGAGGTTAAAGCAGTAATGACAACACAGAAAACCACAAGGATATGGGGAAGGTCTTGGTGTGGCGAGGGAAAATGGCAAGCATACTCATTGTATCTCAAACATAAAAATGAGAAAAGCACAGAGAACTTATATAACTCACCCCCACAAAATTAATGTGTTGTGAGCTAAAACTGAGTTCTACAAATTTCAAAACCATGTTTTTTCTCGATATTACTTTGTCTTCTTTGGGTGGTGGTATTTCCCAGAACATTGCACGGAAAAGAAGGAAAGATATTTTGGCTAACCATGCTCAAAGTACAAGAACTTATTTTTCCATTCATCATTCACTGCAGCAGAGATAGAGATGGAAACTTGACCTCCTGACATTTAGCTCACTTCCATGTATATTTAAGGAGCCTGTGCCATGGGACAGGAACTATACTAAGCTGCAGATGTAGATAGAGGAGACACAGCATGTATCTTCAAGAAGTATTTGGGTAGAGCTGGTCCACTAAAGAAAGAAGCTTAAATGCAATGAAATCAAAATTCTTATGGGTGGTGCCTGCTGTTAAATCTCTTGCTCTCATTTCAAGGCTATTTGGCTTTTGCTTTTGAGATCTCATGGAAGATTCTCTCCTCCAATCAAACTACAGCTGGGGCTTTGATCTCCCTCCGAAGCACACCAAGAGGCACTAAGTGCTGGCAAGAATTCAAACCCCCTGGTTCCAGAGAGTCTGGGGCATATTTCACATTTGTTGCTTAGTGCATTTAGCTGTCTTAACAGCTAGCAAGCTGGTCCCCAGGGTGTAATCTGTGGGTTCACTGAAGAAATAACCCTTGTTTGACCTCTGTGTTCCCTAAAATCTTCAAGCCAAGGCCAGAGGAAAGTGATAAAGGTTTACTGGTAATTGCATGGAAATTGGGAAGTACGAAATAGTGCTGCTTGATGGAGAGATGGGATTGAGAAGCTGAGGAACATGGTATTTACTCTCCTTCCATTTATCTAAAAGGTACTAGACTGTTCTTTATTTTCCCTACTCCTCATACTGTCCACTTGGCAACAATGAAACCAAAAGATGGTGGTCTTATGAGGTACATCAGACCAAAAATCTGACTTAGGGCTGTGGCCTGCTAAAGCTGCAATGAAAAGAGGATAAATAACTGGAGACATCGTTTGGAGCTACAGAGAAGCAAAACAAGTATCTTCCTACAGGTTTTATTTAAAGACAACCTTCCTGCCATAGAAGAATATTCTTGTTGGCTTCATCCACATAGAATGAGCTAATCGAATCAAAGATCACACACAACATGAGCAGGTAGCACACATGAGAAATGTCACCTGCTTCCTAGGTCTTCCTCAGGACAGACCTGAGACAGACACCTTCATATAGCCAGGGCTTTAATAAGCAAGCTGTGACAATTACGACAACCATGCACAAACTGGTTGTGTCCTATAATATCTACAATCCAGAATCTTGGAGTTAGAAGAAATCTCAGAGGTTACTCAGGTTGAGGTCCACCCTCATTCCAATAGACAGGAAAGTAGTTAACTCAGGAAGCTTCCCTCAGCCCTTGTCAAACCCCACACTTGATGCCTTTGACTTCTGTTCAAATTTTTCATCCCCCTGACTTTCTGCTGAATCTAGTTTGTCCTTCTCCAACACTTCTCCAAGCCACACAGAAACTCCTTTCTCCTCTTCCTTTTCTTGGACTCCCTGTTACTAGGGGAGAAATGCTCACAGCTGTGCTGATCAGCACCGCTTAATGGTTTCCAACCTCAGTTTGAACCTCAACAATCCCTTCATTCACCCCTGCTAAATTTCCTACAGCAGCTGTTGCAAACTTGTTTCCATTTCTTTCCAGCCCATACCTCTCTACTAATCCTTTCCCTCATCTCCTACTTCAAAGAAAATGGGGAGTCATCAGCCATAAGCTCCTTCAATTTTCCTCTCTGCTACCTCCAGAGATTCATATTTGCACCTGTCTGAAGGGAAAAAATCCTCAACTGCTCTAATTCTGATTTGTCCTTTTTATGCCTCATTCCTTACTTTGCTTCATCAATTATCACTCCCCTTATCTCAATATGTGGTCAATTGTACTCTACTAGGCAAAAGAGTAAAATCTATTTTTCACCTTGCCTCCTCCTTGGAATATAACTGCCTCTCGCCTTCGCTTTATTGCTAAACATTTCAGAAGAGCAGTCTGCAGTCTACTCATTGACCTCTTATTCACAGCCCAGGGCACAGCACCCTGAATTTTTGCAAACTTCTCCTTAGTGTGCCTACTCAGAGGTCACCAGAGGGTGAGGGCTCTACCTTTTAAGCCCAATGGATTTGCCATTTTTCATTTGTATAACACAGAATCTGATTTTGCTTCTGGAAGCTCTATCCTGGCTTGGTTTGCACAATTCTACTCCTGGCTCATTCGAAACACTATTTTATTCAGTCTTCTTCCTCACTCTCCCTCATGTTGTGACTTGGGATTCCATTACTCTCAGTGCCAATTTAAATGCTAGGATATAAAGCGGTGCATGCATAGGAGTTTAAAGACTCAAAATAAGTTCACAGTAATTTAACAAATGCATGACCACCGTTTTAAAAACACCTAAATATTTATGTTGTTCTAGATTCACATCAGGCTTCTATCTCTTTGTCTTCTGTTCCTGGCTGGATAATGTGCTGCATGACATCCTCAGAGAGCACTTTGGCAGCGTGGATCCTCGGATGTAGGAAGGGAAAGCTACCTATCAAATAAAATTTGTCACCTGCTTGAGAAAGATGACTAGTGTGTGCGCATCAGTTTTCTACTCATTTGGGAAAATGTCTTGTACACCAATAGCTTCAACAAGTGCCTTGTAACATATAAGGCACTTGACAGCTTTTGGGCCAGCTTTTTCACAACATATTGTGTGAAAAAAATTAACTAGAAACATAATATTAATATCCAACATTTTATTTTCATGTAAGAGCCATGAGAGTGCGGGAACGTGGAGCTGACATTCCTACATGGTCAGTCTACTGGAGCTCAGCAGCAGTGGGGCCATTTGGAAGGGCACTCGCTTTCCAGTTTCCCATAGTCCCCACTGCTCCTCACCCAATTTTTCCTTGTCTACTTTTTTTACTTATACGACTTAACTATTGGACAATTACTTTGATGGTCCTTTGCTTATACCAAAATCTCTGTGTTTCTCCAAACCTGACTCCTTCCTTCCTAAGCTCTAGTGTCATAGTTCTAAATGTTCCCCGAGCAATTTCACTTAGATGTCCCCCAGACACCATAAAACTGTTTTTGTCTAACCCCTCAGCCGGTTTCAAACATCTCAACAACACCCCTGGACCACAGTTGTAGTTTATTTTCATAACTCTCTGTCCATGCAGATGTCTATTTCACTTATTTTTACTTGCTAGGTATCTTGTTAGCCAAAGATAACACATGCAAACTATTCAACAATGCATCTTGAATTATAATAAAACAGACACATTCAGTACTGGACAATAAGCTTATGCTTTGAATTTTTAGACCACCTTATTGTACTAAAGTTAAAACTTCTTTCCCTACCCCCCCAACACATTAATTCTACCATGTCCTCTGTAAATACAAAGGATAAATCACTTCTCTTCCACATGCCAGCCACTCGAATATTTGTTTAACTGTTACCAGTCACTATAGACTCTTGCTTCCAGTTATCTATCTGATTAAAAACTTTCATATCTGACCTCCCCTATCTGTTCCTCCAGACATGACATTAAGACCACCACCATTTCTCACCTGGATTTCTGCAAAAAACTCTCAATTATTCTCCTCATCCACGTATATTCTCTACATGAAATCACATCATACTACTAGGGTACAATGAGGTAACTATATCATTCACCTAAACACTACCAAACCAACATGATTTTAACTTCCATTTCTTCATCTATATACAGGAATAACGTGACACTCATTTAAAGCTCTAAAGGACTAAATGAGATAATACAAGATAAAAGCTTTAAAGGACTAAATGAAATCATACGAGACCATATAGACACAATACATATATAGGTGCGTATACAAAATTTCCCCTATCTTGGCAAACAGTAAGTGTTCAGTGAATAGCAACTATTTTAGTAGAGTACAGCATTACCATGATCCACCTGTCTTGGAACCCTGAAAGAAACAGTCTTATCAACAAAGCACAGGGTGAAAGGAACATAAAGTTCTTTTTGATGGAATGGAAACACAGAGGTAGCTAATGCTGTTTCTTTATGTCCTGAACAAATAGAACCAGAAGGAGCCCAGAGGAAGCCACAGCAGTAGGCATAGAGTGGTGGAATTCCGCACTCTAACGTAACATGGCACGTTTGGGAATGCTTATTAGAGACATCTGCAGCTCACAAGCCACCACTGTATTTACATACAACATCCACTTCAACTGAGCCCTGTAGCTCACAAAAGGTAATCAAACTAACATGTTTTCATTTCCAGAAACTCTATTTTGTTCACTACTTAGTAGCCTTTAGCAGAGAGGAGACTCTTCGACAAAGGTAACATTATTGTTTTTGCTGCAGCCCCAAATGTTGCTGTCAGGTATCAGCAAATCAAAGACAAAAATTGTTAAAAGACTCAGGGTACCCACTAGAAAACTTGTAAGTGGCACTGACTCTGTACCCTACGGTTCAGAATGAATTCTCCATCTTATGCACACAGAATCTAGAGTCTCTCTCCTATGGGGGTTTGCTTAATCAGACCCTCTATTCTCTCGCAGTAGCATAGTCTGAGAAGAAAGCTGGCTGGAGTAGAACTCCCTGCACAGACAGCAAATCCCTGAACGACACAAATCTGGGGGAAAAGCTTTGACTGAAGTCAGAAATCCTCTAAAGTTGCAATGAAGTGAGAGATGGTCATCAAGGACGCTCTACTATTTCATCTTCCACTCACAACCTTGCCATACATCTAAGGCTCAGCATCCTTCATCTCTTGCCTGGACAACAGCAAAGCCATTGACACCTGTGTCCTAACAACAACGGTCATCTTTCACAAATCTAACTGCTGTGGCCAACTCTCTCCTTTAAAGCCTTGCAAGGCCTTACCATTCCCAGCTTGGCGCAGAAGACCCTGTATGGTCTGCCCCTGCCCTAATACCTTTACTACTTCACATGTCTCTCTACTTCTACCATAACCTTTCATTGCACTTGTCCTTCAGTTATTAGAACTGTCCAAGAGGTTATCTCTTTTCACTCTTTTCTCTTGATTATCATAAATGCTGTTTCCTCTGGAAGTAACATGGTTAGACTCCTATTCCACCCCAGACACAATAGATATATACAACACACACAACACTTCCACACAAAATAGATACACTCCATCTGGAAGATTTTTCTCATCCTTCAGATTTCAGCTTTAGTGCCCTTTAAGAGTCACTTTCTTACCATCCAAGATATAGATATACCACTGTCTGAGGCAAAAAAAAAAAAAAAAAACCTCTAGGAGGAGGTTCGGAGTCTGTAAATGAGATGTGAGATGAGCAGATTTCAGGTCTTCTGGAAAGTTGGTGTTCTGAAGAATTAGTTTAGTTCCTTGTAATCATGTTGAGTTTCTTAGCCCAAAGCTTGTCTAAATTTTATTCCAGAATCATTCCTCTCCCTACCAAGGGTTTGGATTCCATGTAAATTCTTCCTGTTATTTTGAAGTCCCAATAAACTAAAATATACTCATTTCGGATGAGTAGAGTCTATGTCCTTCAACTGCCTCAGAACAGCCACTAGAACCAGGACAGGGCAGGCATGGGAGGTGTGAGGCAGCTACTCCACCCCAGCTTAGGGTTTTCTTCAAATCGCATTCCTCAAAATAAAAACTCCTATGGACAGTAAAATAAAGTTAATTAAAAACTGCAACACAAAACACAACCAAAACAAGCTCAGAAAAAAACTTTTTTTTTTCCACTTTACCCTCAACATACCAATATGAATGCTGACTCTGCATCCTAGCTAAGGGAAAAGGAAAAACAGGTCCCAGGTCAACTTCAAAGTCAATCCTGTAGTACTGCCTTGTTGTCAGAACAAGCATCCCTGACTCGCTTCTGGGGGTTGACACTTCACCCAGGAGGGTGCTGCCATCGCTCCCAACTCTGCTCTTTCCTGAGAATTACTGGTTTAAACCAAGAAACGTGTCAGGCCATGCTGACCAGGGAGACCTTGGCAAAAAGCCAGTTCTTTCTAAAACTGGTTTGATGTCAGCTCTGAAAAAATGCAGTCTATATCAATCCAGAGAAAGTTTCCAGCTCAGAAATAGCTAAACATAAATGATTCTCAGAGGAAATTTTATTTAGTGCAGACTGTGTTTAGGATCTCACCAATTAAAGATGGATTGAACAAATGCTGCTTTATTATGACGTTCCTGTAGACCCTGGAGCCAGCCAGTCTGAGTTCCTCTCTTTCCAACTGTGTGCCCATGGATCCGTCCCTTAAACTCTGCATTCCTCAGTTTGTTCTTGTACCATGGAGGGGTGACAGTAACTGTCCACTTGTCGGTGAATTGTGAAAATTCAAACAAGGTAAAATATTAGCAGAGTGACAATTGCTCATTCAGTACCAGCTGTTAAACACACTCATTAATCACTCAAAGGTTTCATGACTGAAATTTTACTTCTTTTCCCAGAGCAAATGTATCTTCTGCACTCACTTACACAGAGCAAGCAGGTCAGAGCAGCTGTGTTGTGGCCCCAGGAACCAGCATCCTGTACTCCAGTTATGGCTCTATCACCTGCAGACTGCAGGAGTCAGGGCAGGCTCCTTAACTTCTCTGTGCTCCTGCACTCACAACAATAAAATGGGGTAACAATAGCATCCTCTCATATGATACTGCCAAGATTTAAATGTTTTACAGCAATTCATTCATTTAAAGAATAATCAGCACAGTGTTTAACAGGAGAGAATTTGTAGTTTATTTTTTATTCAAAACTCTATTGCCTAATGGATCAATGCGTTTAAAGATTTCTGTTGTAAACACTGCAGATTCCAAGGGATAAGTAAATCTCTTATGTGGACCAGGAGCACATAAAAAACGCAGTGGCAATGGCCCAGGGCTGGAAGTCAGGGGATCTGGAAAAGAACAAGTTATGTGACTTTGGGCAAATGGCTTCACCGAAATCAATGAGAAAATGACTGAACTACAGTCAAACCTGAAATTCTATAAATAAATGCATGAATATCATTCTGTAGCTATCTTTATTTCAAGGCATCTTGCATACATTGACTATTAGATCCTCATGTAGTTCACGTCCATTTTTTCTTTCTCTCTGGCAGCAAACTCACGTGCCAAGTACACCACGGCACATTCTACCTGTGTGCACTGAGTTTCATTTCAGTTTCAAGTACTGTACTGTTATCAATCTGGGAAAGGAATGGGAACGCATCAATGTGTGGTTCAAGTGTTTGCACTACCATCAATTTGATTTGTGACTACAAGAAGATTATTTTAATTAGAGCCATCACCTCTCTTTTCACAGGACATTATCATTTACAATGATGTTAATGAACTAGAGTTTATAATGTGCTTGGAAAAATCTGAATGAAGTGTCCCTCTAAAGTGGAAAGGACCATCAACTCAATTCTACAGGAGGTAATTCAGTTCAAGAAAGGGACAGAAAGGCCAAAGTACAGAAACCAGGAGATAAAGGGCAGATGTACGAGATTCCTCCTGGAAAGTTTTCATAATGGAATAATTTGCCCACAGGGCAAGGGACAGGCTTTTGAAAGACGTACATAATTAACAAAGTGGCTTTTGTTTACTGCTACAATATTCTTACTTCTCTGTTCTCTGTATATACATGGCATGAAATACATGATTTTAAGCATACAAGTGGGTGGATTTTAACGATCAATATATCCCTGATAGCAATATTTTCACCAGTATATAGCACATTTCTACTTCCCCAGAAAGCTCCCTTTTCCTGTCACTCATTCTTCATAGGTAATTAGTATTCTGATTTCCAACACAGGTTAGTTTTTCCTGTTCTTGAACTTTATACAAATGGAAATATACAAGCATAGGATGTATTCTTTTTTTCCCATGAAATATGTTTTGAGACATATGTGTGTTGCATCAATTCATAATTCATTCCTTTCATTGAATATTTCTATTCTGTAATATAAATCTACCATATTTAACATATCCACTGTCTATGTTGATGGGTGCTTGTCCTGTTTTCAGTTTGAGGCTATTTTAAGACTAAAATGAGGGTCTGGTGTCTTGGCCTAACAGGTACAGCCGCCACCTATGACACAGGCATCTCATATGGATGTTAGTCTTTGTCTTGCTGTCCACTTCCAATCCAGATTGCTGCTAATGTCCTGGAAAAAGGAGCAGAATATGGCCCAAGTGTTTGTGCCTCTGCATTCATCTGGGAGACCCAGATGAAGCTCCTGCTCCTGGCGTCAGCCTGGCTCAACCCTAGCCACTGTAGCCATTTGGGGAGTGAACTAGTGGATGGAAGATTACTCTCCCTCTCTGTCTTTCCCTCTTTCTATCTATCTCTGACTTCAAATAAATAAATAAATCTTTAAAGAAAAAAAAAGATGAGTATAAACAAGTTTTCCATAGGCCTTCTTGTATATACATATTTCCATGTCTCCTGGATGAATAGTTAAATGTAGACTTGTTGGGTCTTAGTTTGGTTGTGTATTTAACTAAATTAGAACAAGATCAGTCCCATTATCACTTAGCCATCATGGAAATGCGAAAGAAAACCGCCATGAGGTATCTCACCCCAGTTAAATGGCTGTTATCCAAAAATCAAAAAATAATTGCTGACAAAGATGTGGAGAACAACATACACTAATAACCCCTTGGTGGCAATGTAAACTGGTACAACCATTATGGAAGACAGAATGGAGAATCCTCAGAAATCTAAAAATAGATCTACCATATGACTCAGCCATATCACTCCCGGGAATTTACCCAAAGGAAATGAAATCAGCATGTGAAAACGTTATTTGTACTCCCATGTTTATAGCAGCTCAACTCACAGTAGCTAAGATGTGGAATCAACACAGATGTTCATCAACTGCTGACTGGATGCATACATACATACTATGTAATACTCTTCAGCCATAAAATAGAATGAAATCCCATCTTTTACCACAAAATGGATGTAACTGGAGATCATTATGCTTAGTGAAATAAGCCACACCCAAAAAGACAAATAGCACATGCTTCCTCTGATTTGTGGTAGCTAATATATAGAGTACAAAAATAAATTTCATGTGTATGAGTGACAAAAAATAAATCTCCAATTTTACAAAGTAGTTGTACCAATTTACACTCTAAAGTACAAAGTATAAGAATGTCAGTCATTTCAATAGTCAGCAACATTTGTTTCACCATTTTGGTGGGTGCAAAATGATATCTTGTGAATTCAGTTCACATTTAACTAACAATAAAGACATGGAGCATCTTGGGACTCTTGATATTCACACATCTTGTTTTATGAAGGATCTACTCAGGCCTTTGCTCATTTTGTGTGTATATTGTTATTATTGTCACAAGATCTTTATATATTCTGAATATAGAGCCTTCTTTAGACATGGGTCTTAAAATATTTTCTCTCAATTAATGACTTACCCTTTAATTGTCTTAAGCACATTTGATGAGAAGAAAATTTTAATTTTGATTAAGTCCAGTCTACTGATATATATATACATACATATATATGTGTATATGTGTGTGTGTGTGTATATATACATATATATATTTGCTTTATAATTTTGGGGTCTTTCCAAGAGTTTATTGTTTACCTCAAAGTCATGAATACATTTCCATATCGTTTTCTAGAGGCATTATAATTTTAGCTGCTGCATTTAGGTTTGCAATGCATCCCAATTTAGTTTTTGTCAAGGCTATAACTCAAAAAAATTTTTTTAACTTCTGCTAGGTCTGAACTACTTCAAACAAAATAGTCTGGGAGAACAACTTCTTAGATATTGTGTCAAAACTAAAAGCAGGTTGGTGGTAATGGTTATATTAGTATCTGATTCTTTATTTTCAAATTTTGTTTTGTTCTGTTTGTATTGGCATAGGAAGTTAATTCTTTATGCTTGCTCCTCCCTAAATATAACTAGATAAAATAAAACCCTCATCTTCATAGTGGGATCATCTTAGACATAGTGCCTAAGTCTTCTCTAAATGTTCTACATGAGTATATAGTAACACAAAACACAGAAAACAGGAAAAGAGAGCAATTAATGGTCACATCACAAAGTAGTAGCTGGGTATGGTTCAAACACACATAGGATGACTCCAGAGTCCATAAAAGAAATCAATTCCATAGGCTACTAAATTATGGCAAATTAAATTAAAAAAAAAAACTTGCCAAAGGTACTACACTAGGTCTTCATACTTTATCTCATGTAATCTTCAAAAATAACTTCTTACATACATATTATTAAGTTTTTACAGAGGATATTTAGCCTTGAAGAGTGAAATAGCCCCAGTCAGCCCACCCAATCAACACTGGATCTGCAAATAGAACCCAGATTGTCTGATTCAAACTCCATGCACATTATACAAGACTTCTGTTCGTTCTATAAAGTTGAGTCACCTAGTACTAGAAGAAACACATAAGTGATTTGACAAAACAACTAAACTTGAGTTAGGCACATTCAGGCCTATAGCACATTTTATGTTGGCAAACAGATCAGAGGAATGTTTTCATCTGGGAGCATAACTTGAAGGTCAAAATTCTTGTGCCACAAGCACACTTATTCTTTGCTGATATCAGCTAATAACCCTTGCCAACAGAAGAGATTTACTCCTTCTAAACCTCATGAATATGTATAGATTGATAGGCTTTCTCTGTGTCTTGTTGTTTCTACTCATTGTTCTTTCTCAGAGACCATGATAATCCCAATTGTGTATCTCAGAACTACAGCACAGACTGCAGTTATGACTACAGATATAGAAAGCAAAGGAAGGGGAGGAAGAGGATGTAAGGAGATTCTAGAAATGTACAAAGTCATTCCATGGCCTAAACCTAGATCAGTGGATAAAGGCAGATGTCAACATGCTACAAGGATTTCATCACATTTACAGCAAATCAACAATAGAACTAACTGCACCATGCAGAGCTGGGTTGAGTCCTCTCAAATGCACCAGTGATCTGAGGAGATGTTGGCACACCACATGTCAGATTATTTAAAGCTAGTATTCAGTCAATGATAACTGTATGCCTCTAGTTAAGTTTCTGGTATTTTGTGAACAGAATGGAAATTCATTTTATCCAAAACCAACTGGGGAGATTACACTATTTCCTGTGAAAGCTGACAAGTGCCATTCCAGATGAAGCAATTCATGAGTGAAGAAAGGAAGCAGGAGGAAAAAGCAAGCTATGATACACTCAAAGTTTCTACTACTGAAAATACAGTGCACAGACTAGCATCATTAGCATTAACTGGGAGTTGTAAAAATTACAAATTCTCAGCCACCCGCAACCAGACCAACTGAATTAGCAACAGAACCAGAGTCTCACACATTATCAAGTTTGGGAAATACTGGAGAGACATCGAGAGCTCTAAAAGGTATGAAAGGTGTACAGGTATCATTCAGCTGCCCCTTTATATTTCTCTGAGCATACAGGCATCACAGAAAACACCTGTTGCCCAAGGCTCTGTGAGTTGGTGAGGCCTTCTGAGTTGAGAACGCTCTGAATTGTCAGCTCACAGCACAGACCCAGGGTTTCGGGTGGAATTGGGAAAGCCCCTGCCTCAAGGCTCCGAGTCACCCACAGTCACTGCAGCAGCCCTAGCGAGTTATGAGCGTGGACCATGATTCATGGGGCTTGTGAGGAGGCAGGCTTATTCTTTACAGTCCTATCAAATAGTCATACCCCTGGCAAACAGGAAGGTGCGGCACCAGGGACTGGGATTGGCCCTCTCTGTTTATGGTTTGTTCTTGCTCATAAATTTGCAGGAGGAGGGCAGAGTGATTGCTGGTTGTTGAGGAGCTGAATGGTGATCAGGAAAAGAGAAAAGAGGCAGGGTATGTACAAAACTAGGGAAAGCAAAAGCTGAGAGTGCTCCTTCAAGGTCATTTTGGTTTTGCAGCCAAAACAAAAGGATTTTCTCATCTCCTGAATGTGTATGTCATCAAAGAAACAAATTTCATCAAGTTCTGACCAAAGTAATGCTGTTGTTTTTGTTTCCTTTTTAAAGCTGCCATGGTGTTTATGATGAGACCTAAGCAATGAAGCATAAAATCGAAAGCCACAACGGGAGTTTCCCATTGGTGCTCAGACTGCAAATCAAGAAAATGACTCACAGTGCACGGATGGCAGTTCCAGAAGGAAAGAACTGAAGGGAAAATCTTGGAGCAGTGATAGCAGAAGCAGAACTAGAAGGCTAGTCACAATGTCCCGGATTTGTCCAGAGAAAACGTACAGAACCGACGACAGATCAGACTATATGGGGCATGTGCATCTGTGTGTGTACACACTTGTGACTCTATTTTCTGACATAACTTTGTGGAAAGAACTTGGTGTGGAAAAAATAAACTAGTTTAATAATAACAGGCCAATTTATTTCTCAAAAACAGGACTAGGGAGTTCCTGTGCTCAGTAGCACAGTAGGATAGCTATAGATGATAATGTGCTGCACATTTTAATGAAAAAATAGAAAAGCTCAAAGAAAGGATTTTGAATATTTTACCATAAACAAATGAAAATGTTAAAAAGTCGTCATTAGTAATAACCATCATTATTACATTTAAGGAATAGTCACATGTATCAGCCATTGTGCTACACCTTCAGTACTTGAGTTCATTTAAACACCACAACAGTATGATTAAGGTATAATCGTTGAGGCTGGTGCTGTGGCGCAGAGGGTTAAAGCCCCAGCCTGCAGTGCCTACATCCCATATGGGCACTGTTGTAGTCCTGGCTGCTCCTTTTCCAATCCAGCTCTCTGCTATGGCCTGGGAAAGCAGTAGAAGATGGTCCAAGTCCTTGGGCCCCTGCACCTGTGTGGGAGACCTGGCTCCTGGCTCCTGGCTTCGGATCAGCTCCACTCCGGCTGCTGTGGTCATTTGGATTTGGGGAGTAAACCAGCAGAATGGAAGACCTCTCTCTGGTTCTACCTTTCTCTGTAACTCTTTCAAATAAAAAAAAATTTTAAAAAAAAGTATAGTCACTATTCCCTCTTGTGGTACACTAAAATAAAGGGAGACATATAGCTCTAACGTCCTAATTTTTAACTTGGTCAGGATTACTTAGCTAGTTAAGAGCAACTCCTTAAACTCAAGGACTTCAGATAAAAAAATAAGTACAGGTAACTCTTGTCTTCAGCTTCCTACTTCAGTCACCAGAAGCTTAAAATGAGGATGTTTTCAGAGATGTATGTTAGAGGTCTGTCTCAAAAGCAGGTCTGGCTTTATTGACCATACTTATTTCAAAGGCAAGACAATGTAAATCCATGGTTCTCAGCTAGTGACATTTTGTCCCCCAGGGGACATTTCGATCATGTCTGGAGACACTTTGCAATGTTGTATGTGGGGAAAGTTGCTACTGACATGCAGTAAGTACAGTCCAAGGATGCTGCTGAGGTTCCTACCACATACAGGGCAGCCACTTAACAAAGAAGCAGCCAGTCTCAAATGTCACCAGTGCCAAAGCTGAAGAATCCTGATATCACTTAGCTATGCTATATTCTAAACAGAAGTTTTATGTTTCCCTCAGATACTCTATGTCCCTCTCAACCATACTGGGTCAGAGAACAAGAAAGCCTTTGGACTGATGCTCTAAGGAAGTAGAATCTGGCAAAGAAAGCAGCCAGGCTACAGTCACAAAGGATCACAATCCGCACTGCTCCCACCTGGAGCCCTATAGGAGAGAAGTCAGCCCAAGATTAACTTTGCAGGTGCTGGCTTAGATCACACAAGGAGTCCAGTGAACTTTATCAAGTCTACTGTCATATGACTAAATCAATAGCAATCAGAAATAAAGGACATGGGAAAACTGGGTGAATGTGGAATTCCAACTTCTCCAGGGACTTTTCTAGTAGAAATGGTCCCTCAGTCCAGCAGAACTGAAGGTCGTAACACAAACTGGCTTCACCCAAGTAAGCAGCCAACTCCTAAAAACCAAGTACGATCCTGATCTATGTCAACACACTCTTTTGGACCCCTGGCTCATGCCACAGGCTTGCTTTGCTCCCAAGTCTTCAGGCCACCGCAGTTTCTCCAACAGATGTTTGTCAAGGTTCAAAGGCAGGTGGTATTAATGGGAGCCAAGTTGTTGAACCATGAAGATGCCAGAGAAAAGAGAACCCAGAGGGAATAAATCTTAAGTGCTTATTAACTCATTTGATAGGGTTTCTGACATAATTTAATATTTTTATGATAATTCCACCATTTCATTTTCCTTAATTCCTATTTCATTGTCTGAATGCCTGATTTAACATAGGATTATTCTAAAAATTGAATTCTTGATTACCTTTTTTCAGAGATGGAAAAAATGAATCGGCATTTGTTTGTGCAGTACATTCTGATGCTTTATTGGGCTGTTCACTGAGCAGAAATAAAAGACTTCTGACTTTGGCCAGCCATTCTACTGCAGTGATAATTAAGCAACATCTTACCAAAAGGAGCAGGGGGAGGGGGTGAGAGGACCTCCTTTTGCTGCGGTTTGAAGCCTTTCCTCTGCACTAGTAGCTCCCTTTCCAAGAGAGCAGGACAGACCATACCAATTTAGGAGACTCTGCAATAGCCCAGATGGCAGAACTTGTTAAAGTGAGCATTTTCAGCTACTCCCAGCACAAGGCACATGTGTTAGAACCTTCCTATTCTAATGTGCAAGTCAACACAAAGAGGAGAAAGAGGACACTTGCTTCCAAGATAATGTTAAACCTCAAAATTAGTGCTTCATAATCATACTCCCATCCTATTTATTATTATGCAGATGTTTATGAAAGGAAAACACTTTAGAAAGTGGCTCACAATAGGCCAACGCTGTCCACTAGGAAGGATACTAGCTGAAGGGTCAGAATGAAAGCCAAACCTGACTCCATCACTGCTAAGCCAAGTGAACTTGGATAAATTATTTACCTAGTCATGGCCTGTTTTCTCACCTCCAAAATGCAAATAATAGAAAACCCATCTATTGCATATTCATCCAGAAAGCATTATCAGATGAAAGAGCCTACTATCCCTGCAATTTTACTGTCCCTCCACCCCCACCCCGTCTCCCGGTAAGGTGACCTCCTCTGGAATCTTGCAGCAGCTCCCTTACCATGTTTACCTGCTAAGTAGAGTAAGAGTTATCAGCCAAGCCTAACAATTTTGCAGGTATTCTTACAGAAAATGATAGGGATCCAATGATATATTCAGGGAACTATTGGGATATAAGGAAGAATGAGGGTTCCCCCATGGGACTGTTTTTATTCCAAAGAGGCAGGTATACCAGGAAAAGGAGAGGAATGTTTTGATAGATAAATGAGCCGGCTTGCTTTTCTTGGGCTGCTACTCTTTGCCCTTTGATTGCCTCCAGCTTTGTGAATCAGTTTCTCCACTTTATTTTTCTCCCAACTTCTCTCTTTCCCTTTTGCTTTCCCCTTGAGGCTATCTTTAACCTTTTCCAGCCACTCCTGATTCTAATGTTCTCTCCCCTCCCATTCTTCTCTTTGAATATGTACTTGCTAAGTGACACCACAATTCATGATGACAAACCCTAGAACATTAGGATATCTGGCTAGTCCCAGAATCATTATTTAATTTATATGAAACTTTGAATTAGAATGATGACTTGCCGTAACACCTTTGCATTGTGAAAATGATTAAGTGGCTCAATGTTTTCACATTATTTCCATTATAATACTTCATGTGGCATCTTTCTGCTTAAGCTTAATGTTCTAGAAAGAAGTGATCCTCACTTTCCCTATTAAAACCCTCCAGAAGAGGTTAAGTTCACATTCAAACATTTTTCTAATAACACTAATTTAAGGACAATGATATTGAGAAACTGAACAACAGAATGGATTTTTTTAGCATATTCCAAAACCCAAGGTTATACAAAAACTAGAACTTATCTCCCCTAACCCAGATGGAGCAACTTATGAATAAAATACATTTACACATTGTATGAGTATAGTGTTATTTCTGCAAATAAAATTGTCCATTCTAATTATGGTATTATAATGGATTTGCTCACTGACTTTAAATAATCCTTTTCCAAATCTATCAGGTCAACTAAACTCAGCTATGATCTCTATGAATGAAAGTACTTGCTAAAAACCACTTTCTTTGACATGCATTTCTTTGTAGAAACCTGTCAACCAGTGAGGATTATTCTCACTTAGCAACCAAGTAAACTGAGGCTCAGAGAGAAATAATGATGATGGCACACCTGGCATTTCGAAGACTGTCCAAAAAACTTTTTAGTTTTAAATACATGGTCCAGGGGGCCAGCGCCATGACTCACTTGGTTAATCCTCTGCCTGCCGCACTCCTGGGCACCGGGTTCTAGTTCCGGTTGCTCCTCTTCCAGTCCAGCTCTCTGCTGTGGTCCAGGAAGGCAGTGGAGGATGGCCCAAGTGCTTGGGCCCCTGCACCTGGATGGGAGACCAGGATAAAGTACCTGGCTCCTGGCTTCGGATCAGTGTAGCGCCGACCGTAGTGGCCATCTTGGGAGTGAACCAATGGAAGGAAGTAAAAAAATACATGGTCCAAAAGCAACAGCTATTAATAGGAAAAATTAGGATTTGAACTCAAGTCCTTTTACTGTTATATTACTAGTTACCTTATATATTGCTATCTTTGCATGCTTGTTCATGCTGGTCTTTTTCCAGGATTTTTTTTTTTTTCCTGTCTCACTATATGGAATCCTACCATGTACCAGCCTCAGCTCATATATTCTCTCCTTCAGGAAAATTCTAATACAGTCAGCCCTCTTATCTGTGGGTTCCTCCTCCATAGATTCAACCAATCCCCAATCAAAAATGTTTTTAAAATGCATGTGTACTGATTGACCATGTACAGTCATTATTCCCTTAACAATTTAGTATAACAATCTAGTATAACATGTTATACTAGACAATACACAATATTTACATTACCTTAGTAGAATAAGTAATGTGGAGTCTATTTAAAATATGCAAGAGGATGTGTGGGAGTCATATACAAATAGTACATCATTTTATAGTACACATATAAGAGATGAGTTTCTTTGGATTTTGTGTATATCTGGAATCCTGTTAACAACTCACTGTGATACCAAGGAATCACTATCTACCCAAAGTCTGTTTATACTTTTTCACTCATCTTCCTCAAATCTTTGTTAGAATATTTAGAAAACAGTTCCAGCATTAGAAGAATTTGTTCACATTTTTGTCTCTCTGGGAACTTTTACTAATTTACATGCTTATTTATGTACTGCACAATTATTGGGGCTTAGCTGTGATAGGTACTGGTTAATATGGGGATGAAAAAAATGAGCAAGATCCTTGCTCTTTCAAATGCTACATTTTAGATGAGAAAGTGTGGGAGACAGACATTTAGTAAGCCAACCAAAAATCAAAATAATTACAAAATGTGGTCACTGGGGTAGTGGGAATTTTTAGAGTAAAGGTAGAGAAGAGCTGGGGAGATAAGATGAACAGGAAACCTCTGGGGAGTGACATGTGATAAGGGAACTGAAGATGTAAAATGAAAATGCCATGAAAAGATCGCGGGCAGGTGCATCAGTCAGGAGTCTGCATGAGCCCTGGAATGGAGAAGGAGGTCAGAGCGACTACAGGCATCAGGGGGAGAGGGTCAAGATCCAAGTCTGGAGATGCGAACAGAAACACGAATGTTTATCTACAAAACAAAGCAACAAGCAAAACACAGGTGTTTTAGAGTCAGACGACCGAGTGTATAAAGCTGCCTTGTCCCTTACAAGCTGTGTTAGCTTAGACAAGTTTCTTATTCTCTGATTCTCAATATTCTCCTGTGAAGAAGAAAATGGACAGAAAGAAAGCAATCAATACAAGTTTTGAATGGAAACTGTGCTGTCTTCATCCACAGATGGAAACCAGTGGACTATGTAGTTCATAAAACTGGGAAGGTTTCCATCCACAAAGACAGAGGGAAGCTGCCAATAATTAGACCTGAGCAAATGCCTTTTTCTCAGTGAGTATGTCACCTGCACTCAGCTGAAGCTGATGAAAAGGCAGAATACAGGGCATGCGTTACCCTAAGGATCAACTGTGAGAAGGGGACACCTCTACATTCCACGCAGAGACTGTTGCAAGGCAGGTGCTTATGCTGGGCCCCTCCTCGGAAGGCCAAGTCAAGATTTTGGTATGCCCACTCCACAGCACAGTGACAAGTGAGCATCACACTCCAAGGGCTGACTCTTGTTTTGGTTCTAAAAATAGAGCAAACACAAAGACAGGTTCTGTTCCTCCATAAACTCAATTTTCCATCCTCCTCACATCCATTAAGGATGGCACTCCAAGGCTTTTAGACATTCGTGGAAATAAAGAACTAACAAATAAAGGTGGCGAATTTGCTCAGAGACAAGGATAGAACCAGGGAATATAGCGCCAAGTAGCATGGATCCCTACTCACCTGTAGCGCTACTGCAGTGGACATCTTTGGAATTTATTTTTATGTAAATAGGTCTCCTTGGTACAAGGCAAAGTATATCACACAAGAAAATAACTGGTATTTTCTAAAACTTGGGGAAGATGAAGCCAGTTATTTTTGTCTCAAAATAAAGAGAAACTGCAGCAATCAATAGTAATTATGTGGAGATAAGGACAGAAGGCAAAGCATGCCTATTGTGGAAGTAAACTCAGAAATTTAGAGGCAACTTTAAATGGAAAAATAGAAATCTGCTAGAAATATTGGCACTGCAAGGAAATCTAAACTTTTATTTATAGCTGAAGAATCACATTCAAAAAATAAGGTAACACTATTTTTCTCCATAATTGAAAAAGCAATCCTTCTATTTAAACTTTGGTTTTGGTACCTAACACAACCCCCACTTTCACACAAAGCTAAAAAGCTATTCTCTACTATATTATTAAGCCTACTAACTTTTACCAGGAGAGAATAAGCTGTTTGTCTATTCTCTGTCTTTTCATTACACTGTTTATACCTTTAGGTCTCTACTTGTTGACTCCAGGCTACAAAGGAAGAAATAATATTCTGAACAGTTTTTCCCAGATAAACTTTGTAAACTGCAAATAATGCTTGTTGTATTAAATAGAGAGTCAATGTACTACGAATAAGAAAAAAGTTTCCGTTTTGATATGGAGGTATTTACTGACAATAATTATACAAGTTTACAAATATCCACACACAAAGAGTGCCTTAATTAACTTGTCCAGGATTCGGAATCCCAACAGTCTACGAAGTCAGCAGGATCATGAAGCCCAATCATATTTTCAACCTAACCTGATATTTCACTAGAGCCATTCAAATCAATTTACCCAACAGAGACATTTGTCCCTGGCCTGTCACCACAGCCCGTACCAAGCGTCCTACACTTCTTTATCTTTTGGCAGGGCCATCATAAGCGAGCGACAGAGAGGGTGATGTATGAGAACTCAAATAAGTCATAAATCCTGCAGCCCTTCATCTCCCGTCAGGCCGACTGAATTTACGCCCACTGGCCTTGGCAGTGGCTCTTAGCTCAGCTCCCAGAAAGTCAACTCAAAATGACACACTCTTTCAGGAGTGAATCTCCTCTCAATGTGGCACCAGGGAGAAGCAGGACACCTAAGAAAAAGGAGGAAGGCAAGATTCCAGGACACTCATTCGCCAACCTAGGGAGAGGCCACTCTAGCCCCTTTTGCTTTAAGGATTAAAATATCTCCGCAGGGCAACCCTAATCCTTGCTTTACCGCAATTCTCAAGTGACTAGAAATGATTCAATTTTTTTGACAGGCAGAGTTAGAGAAAGACAGAGAGAAAGGTCTTCCTTCCGTTGGTTTTCCCCAAAATGGCTGCCACAGCTGGCACTGCGCCAATCCGAAGCCAGGAGCCAGGTGCCTCCTCCTGGTCTCCCATGCGGGTGCAGGGCCCAAGCACTTGGGCCATCCTCCACTGCCTTCCCCGGCCGCAGCAGAGTGCGAGACTGGAAGAGGAGCAACTGGGACAGAATCCAGTGTCCCAACCGGGACTAGAACCCGGGGTGCTGGCACCGCAGGCAGAGGATTAGCCAAGTGAGCCGCGGCGCCAGCCTGAAATGATTCAATTTATTCTGCCTTCTACTTTGTGCTACTAGGGTAGCATCAAGAAAGCAGGAAGTGGTATTCGGATAGTATTTGCCTTGTGTATGCTACAAAAACAAAGATTTGACTAAGAAACTCAGAAGGCAAGAGTTCTGGGATATGAGAGCTTTCTCCTTGTGTGTGCTCATGTCACATACCTTGTATCACAATTTCACTGGAAAGTGAGGCTTTCACTGGGCAGTACTAGCCCTTAGATGAAGCTTCCCTGAGACCTTACAGAGCCTCCAGGGAACTGGGCTTTAGAGGTAGAGCTGAG
Source organism: Oryctolagus cuniculus (assembly GCF_964237555.1). NCBI lineage: Eukaryota > Metazoa > Chordata > Mammalia > Lagomorpha > Leporidae > Oryctolagus > Oryctolagus cuniculus. Next base: position 24,805,774 of record NC_091451.1, on the reverse strand, counting down.
AAAGCTAAGGGGCCCCCTTTTGCTTTTCTCATCTCAACAGAATCTTCTTTTTAACACAAGTAACTTGTAAACAAATGTGATATCATCTAACAATAAATTATGTAAATCAAAGGCACTGCAAGTTCGGGAAAGGGATGGAAACATTGGCCTGCAATATTTGAAGCACTTTAAACTGTTCTGTAGGAGAAAAGGAAAGTTTATAATTCATAATGTGTATTAAAATTAACCTAAGTAACTCCACCTGGTTCCTTCTTTTCTTCCATTCATTTTGATAGCCAACAATGCCATAAAAACAGTAATTTTGCCTTTCCCCATCTATCTCATTATCTATCCTTCTTAGTATACATCTTGAGGAATGCAATTTACTTCAATGTCACCAACAAAGCCAAGTCCCTTCAGGACTGTCATTATCATAAACCACAATCTGCTGCCAATTTATCTCTCCTTATCTGCTCCTTGCTGTAACTTCTTTTAAAAAACAAAACGAGTCCACAACAACAACACAACAAAATAATGATAGAGCAGTTTGTGTCCTGGTTTCCAGCTAATCCTGGGACTTTTCTATTTTTTCTTGTTTCTTTTATTGCATTTACCTATTATTTAGCCAGGGTTTAGAATTCAGGGTGAATGGAGAACACACATTGGTGTACCCTCTCCTTTACTTAAACTCCACACCAAGAGCCACCATCACCGTTGTGAAACATCTGGTACACTCTCGTTTTGTTTGTTTTGATGTCAGAGTTAAATTTGTGATTTTTAGAATGAAGGAACTGTGGGATTTTTACTTATTTTTACAGGAGTTTTGAGGGTGGGGGTTGGTATAGAACTGGGCTGGAAGCACAGCTAGTAAATGATCTTTAACACACTCCTTTTCCTTCTGACTTGTACATCAGGGCCTAGATGATGAATTTTCACGGAAGACCCTGTAACGCTGCAATTAAGAGCAACCTGCCTTGAACTGGAGTTGGAAGCCTGACTTTGTATGTTATCTAGACAGGTCCCCCACAGAATCCACTGCCGTTTCCGCTGCGGCCACCTCTCAGCAGACATCACTGTGCCCTTCCTCTTCATCGGTGGGAATGTCCGTTCTACGAATTACTACCACATCCCTAATAAAGAAGTGGGAATAGTGGACAAAATAATTCTTCAGTCTTTGCTAGGGAAAAAAAAAAAAAAAACAAAACAAAACAAAAAAACTTGCATAGGGAAATCAGCTTTTTCTTTTCTTATACTTTTTTTTTCAGAAATTATTTTCTTGCTTTCAGAAAAAAAAATCAGAATAAGTTCATATTAGATTTAAAGGAATCAAGCAGGTATCTCTCTCCCTCTCTCTCTCTCTTTTTCTTGCTCCTTCTCCCTCTGTGTGTCTGCCTTTCCAATAAATAAATATATAAAATGCTTTTAGAAATCAGTCATGACGTTACTAGTAACCTACTAGTTTCTGAATTCAGGGATTTTATATATGTAACCATATTTCTCTCATGTGCTCCAAAACATCTAAGTGTCCAGCATAAAATGCAGCTGTTCTTCAACATGGAAAGACTACCATGTAAAATCTTCAACTTTTCATATTTTAAGAAGGAGGAAATGATGATATCAAGACAGATAATAACACAGATGATTAATTGTTCCTTCTGGAATGATTTAAATTCATACCAATAAACTTTTGGACCAGATACTAAAATTCCACTAATAGAATAAAAAAGGTACACACACATGTCTTTTATATTTATGTATAAAGTAGAAGGGGGATGATCAGCTTCATTTACCAGTCCTTCTAGCTTCCCCCCAACAAACCAGAAGGATCAATTTTACTTTATTTTTTATTTATTTATTTATTTTTTAACAGGCAGAGTTAGACAGTGAGAGAGAGAGAGAAAGGTCTTCCTTCCGTTGGTTCACCCTCAAAATGGCCGCTACGGCTGGCACGCTGCGTCCATAAGAAGCCAGGAGCCAGGCACTTCCTTCTGGTCTCCCATGCGGGTGCAGGGCCCGAGCACTTGGCCCATCATCCACTGCCTTCCCGGGCCACAGCAGACAGCTGGACTGGAAGAGGGGAAACCGGGACAGAACCGGCGCCCCCAACTGGGACTAGAACCCTGGGGTGCCGGCACCGAAGGCAGAGGATTAGCCAAGTGAGCCACGGCACCAGCCCAATTTTACTTTAAAAATGGCAATACTTGGACATACTGAGATGATTGGAGAGATGCAAAGAAAATTTCCAAAGTTAACTTGAGGCAAAGGCCCCTTGGGACGGTTATTTCAATTCTTGCATTCCTGTTTCCTGTGTAGAAATGGAATTCATACAGAGGATTCATATTGAGGATTTAGGGCCCTTGCCCATGTACACCACTCCACATACAGAGAGAAAGGGAATATGATAGTTACTTACTTCAGCACTTTGAGTTTACAGAATTAAGATGCTCTGTAGGCATAAGGTATATTTTGTTAAAAAAAAAAAAAGTCTATTATTTCTATCAACATGTACATGTAAGAAATTGATAAAAGTAGGATCTGTTCTTTTCCCGTGAATGACTATCAAAAGAGTATCAGACACATTTTCATGAAAAGGCCAAACATGGCATGTTTTATAATGAAAAGAATACATTAAGAACCTTGTGAAAATGACAAATGAGACAAGGCCGGCGAGGGAGGCATATTAAAAGGACAGTCTCACTTAAAATAATTTATCTCAATATCTTATTTCTTAACCACTGTACATGAGTAAAACTTTGATTTTACCTATTTTGTGTCACATTTATCATGTCTCCTGGCTTTTCTCAATTTACCTTTGATAGAGTGAACTTAAAAAAATTGGCTTCCATTTTTTAAAAAGGTTTCTATCTATAAGAGGGAAGAGTCCTTTTTATTAAAGTTATAAAATAACTAAAGTTAAATTTGAGGCTAAAGTTTGTAAATACTTCCCATTTGTTTTAATCACAGTTGGATTTTTCACAAAGGAGATGATGTGATAATGTTAATTTCACATGGTACTAGAAGAAAGGTTAATTTCATAATTGAATCGTCTACTGGTTTTCTAGAATATTTGCTTAGAATCATTTAGAATAGTTTACAATAACAATTCCTACTATTTAACGATTTAGATTCAAAGTGAGTGCTTTATAAAATTTAATTTTATAAAATCCCAGGTTTCCCCTGACTTCTAAGTCATGTTTAATTTCTAATAAATATGAAAATATTATTAGTTCTGAATTCTCAGCTATCAAAATCTGTTAAACTCTTGAAATAAAAGAAACTGCTCAGAAAACATTATTTTGTGTAAGAAGACTATTGTGTCACCAAATTTGTACAAAGGCACTGCGCTGCCTTATCTTTCACAGTTGTTTATACTTCACCCTTGCTTTTCTGTCCTCCTTAATTTGGCTTTCTCACTCCCAAGAGCAGAAGGACAGATGCCTCATTTCTCTTTCACAGATGGGATCTCAAGGGTCAGTCAGCCAAGAACCTTGCCCAGTTGTTTTTCTGGCAAAATAAAACATCTAATTATATTCTTTAAGTCTTTAAGTGTCATAAAATCCAGACTATAGCGATAGTGATCATTCCACATGCGATGGTATATGACTTAAGAGAAGCACCTGGGTAAACCAAAGACCTATAAAAAACTCTCCTTGTGAAGAAGCATCTAAGCAGGATCAAACACTAAATAGACTGATGGTTCTGAAACATTAGGGAGCTTAAGAATCACAGTAGACTTTGGTTATCTCTCCCACTCACAGACCTCACAGAATGTCTGGCTTACAGATGGGGTCCCAGGATTCAGGAATTGCAGTAAGTGATACAGAGTTTTTGAAGCAAATGTAAGAAATCCTGAAAACTAATAGCAGGTCCATAATCCCACTGAAACAATACATAGTGCCTTTTGAAGATCACCATGCCCCATCTTCTCCTCTCAGAGAACACCATTCTAGGGAAGAACCTAGAAATATATACATGAAATGAAGGTGTAAAAGCTAAGCCAATTCTATATCCCTAAATGACTTCAGCCTACTGCGTCTACAGGATGTTCAAAGTTCTAGCTGAAAGAATTCTCAACCCAGATCTGAAACTCTTTCTGCATCTCTCACAACCTACCAAACTAATCCCAGTGCCAAGAGAACAAAGATAAAGGTTAGCTACAGAATATGCAGAGATATATTTCCCAATCTGATCCTTGAGACACTAAATCTGGGGTTTCACACGTATTAGCAAAAGAAGGTTCCATAATCTGAACTATTTGGGAAACTCTAGGCTGTACTTTCTTGCCAACTACAATTATAGCTGAGCTAATCCTAACCACAACTCTTTCCTTTTTTGTTCAAATTTTATTTAAGGTATACAAATTTCATATATACAGATTTAGGAACAGAGTGATACTTCCCACTCTACTCTTCCTCCCACCCAAACTCCCACCCTTCTTCCTCCTCCCTCTCCTTTTCCCACTTGTAATTTTCACAATGATCTAAGCACAACTCTTTAGGAGAGACAGTTCCCCAACTCCCTATCACACGATGATGTACTCACTGTTCCAGACACATCTATGACGTCTGGAACATGGCAGTGCTCCACCGAGACATCTGCCTACTGACAAACACAGAACCCTTAAGCATTCAGATATTTGGTAACAAGACCTGTGTTGGATTGCTCTCTTTAGCAGATTCTCACTCTAGGTTTGTTCATCAACAGAGACCGAGGTTTCCCGAGCACCTCCTACTACCTTGGCACTGTGCTCAGGGAGAGAACGGCAAAGACAAACAGGGCAGAGTGTCTGCCTTCAAGGCACATGCATTGTGGGAGGAAGAACAGAAATGTAAGCAAGGAAATGTAAGGTATGAAATGTTCTAAGAAAGGTTAGCTCCTCATGTAAGAGGGGCGCCTAACTTATAGTGGAAAGGAACAGTAAAAAATGATTCCTGGCAAAGGTCAAAATCTAAGTCCAGAAGGTCAAGTAGGAGTTGGCACAGGGAAGGGACAAAGGGACTGCATGTGAAATTTCTAGAAAACAAAAGCCATTCAGGGGAGAAGAGGCAGAATGTGAAGGAGCAGTCTAGATGCAGTGTCAATGGTAATAATTTATGGCAGGTTGGTATTTCTCTATAATAATTACCTAATTGGCATTCACAAGTTTTGGCTAGCAGCAACCCTATGAAGAGGGTGTCACTATCATCCCCATTTCACAGATGAAACAACAGAACCACAGAGCACTGAAATTACTTGCTTAAGAGAACAAAGAAAAATAAGAAGGGAAGTTGGGATTTGAACTCAAGTTCCAGTGCTTGCCATACTACATTTTCTTTTTCCCATGTTGTTTGAAAGGCAGAGAGACAAAGAGAAAAAGTGAGATCCTCTATCCACTACTTCACTTCCCAAATGCCAGAGGCCAGGAACCCAATCTAGGTCTCCCACATGGGTGGCACTCAAGTACTTGAGCCATCATCTGCTGTTTCCCAGGACTCACATTAGCAGGCAGCTCGTTAAGAAGCAGAGCCTTCATTCAAACCAGGCACTCCAACACGTCCCAAACAGCATCTTAACTGCTGCACCAAAAGCCCATCGCTATCACATTGAATTGTAGCCTACGACTAGTTTTAGTCAATCAATTGCTAGCAAATTTCACTCAGTGTCAGAAAATAGGGGTTACAGTGTGGAGAATGAATTTAAGTGGGGGAACGAGTGAATGCTTAGACAATTACAGTGTTCCTAAGTCCTCCTAGGCGGGTAGATTTAAGAAATATCAAAGTTGGAATCAGCACAGCCAAGGGTTTCACAGATGGTACCTTTCTCTTGGAGGCATCTGCAGGTCACAGCATGCTCTCATATTGTACTCTTTAGGTTTTTTTTGTTGTTGTTGTTGTTCTTATTGTTGTTTTTGCCACTCGGGGTCAGTTCTGTTTGTGGTAGAAACATTGTTAACCAGAGCAGTATCATCTGATAATATATGGGATTCTTCATCAGCTGAGAGCTCTACAAGGGTGAGGATACTAGTTGTACCCTTCTCACCTATTCTAGGAAGTGAACAGAGATAAACACTGTACAAGAACCTGATTCCTGAAATTTGATGGAATTAAATTGAATTAAACTTTATCACTGGGGCCGGCGCCATGGCTCACACCTTGGTTAATCCTCCACCTGTGGCGCTGGCATCCCATGTGGGCTCCGGGTTCTTGTCCCTGTTGCTCCTCTTCCAGTCCATTCTCTGCTGTGGCCTGGGAAGGCAGTGGAGGACGGCCCAAGTGCTTGGGGCCTGCACCTGCATGGGAGACCAGGAAGAAGCACCTGGCTCCTGGCTTCAGATGGGCACAGCTCCAGCCTTAGCAGCCATTTGGGGGGTGAACCAACAGAAGGAAGACCTTTCTTTCTGTCTCTCTCTCACTGTCTAACTCTGTCAAATAAATTTAAAAAAAAAAACTTTATTACTAGAGATTTCATTTTAAATATTCTGTTTCATTTTATTTTTAAAAAATATTTGGGAGAGAGAGAGAGAGAGAGAGAGAGAGAGAGAGAGAGAATGAATCATGCATCTGCTGGTTCACTCTTCAAATACCCACAACAGCCATAAGCCAAGCCAGGCTAAAAGCAGGAGGAGTCAGAAGCTCCATCCAGGTCTCTGACATGTGATAGGGATCCAAGTACTTGATCCATTAGCAGGAAGTTGCAAGTGGAAGCAGAACTGGGACTCAAGCCCAGGCAGACAGTCTAGTATGGGATATAGACACCCCATATAGTGTCTTAACCACTACACAAAACACATACCCCTCACTAGAAATTTCAATAAGCTTCAAGGTATTGGAGTTGTGTGTGATTTTTTGAAAGAAAGCAAATTTCTCATCTAAAATATCAAGTACCCTCCAAATACTAATTGACGAGAGTTGAGTTTTTAATGATGTATTATTAATGTTAAAGAGGTTTAGAGAGAGCACTCAAAAAATTTTCCCCAAACTAGAGGGAAGGGAAGTATTTTTTTGGTTCCTACACCTTACCCCATCCAAGTTCCATCCTAGCTTTCTCAGGTTTTTGGTTTGATCCGATTTGGAGGTGAGAGGTTCAGAAACTTTAACAAACCCTCTTCACATAGCTTTGCAGTCTCAGCAACTATTTCTTTTTCTTGTACCACAATTAAACAAAGCAACAACAAAAATTAGAGATATAATTTTGTTAATTTACATATGGTCCATTGAAGATGCATGTTCTAACACGTGTATACTATAAAATAAATTTTACTCAGTTTACAATTCCCTCTTGTTTTGTGAGCCAAAATGATTATAAATTGTAATTGATTAACTCTTGATACTGAGTTAGATTTTGGATACACAATATAAACAGTCATTAAAGGAGGATTAATTTGGCTACACCAGATGGATTCCAATCTGTTTTGCAAGTTTATTACAATTCTTATTTTCTTGCAAAAATGAGAAGATCAGTTCGTTTTCACTGTCCTTGTGAACCTGGTAGTGCTTTCAATCTTGATTTGAAATTGTTTAGGAAACACAGAAAAGGGTAGGTACTCGGCAGTCAAATCCTATTTTTATAATTTCTTAGGCCTGAACTTCAATTAAACATCGCTTTTATCTCTACTATTCATTGATTGTATTTTTTTTTTTTTTGACAGGCAGAGTGGACAGTGAGAGAGAGAGAGAGAGAGAGAGAGAGAGAAAGGTCTTCCTTTGCTGTTGGTTCACCCTCCAATGGCCGCCGCGGTCGGGGCGCTGCAGCCAGCACACCACGCTGATCCGAAGGCAGGAGCCAGGTGCTTCTCCTGGTCTCCCATGGGATGCAGGGCCCAAGGACTTGGGCCATCCTCCACTGCACTCCCGGGCCACAGCAGAGAGCTGGCCTGGAAGAGGGGCAACCAGGACAGAATCCGGCGCCCCGACCGGAACTAGAACCCGGAGTACCGGCGCCGCAGGTGGAGGATTAGCCTAGTGAGCCGCGGCGCCGGCCTCATTGATTGTATTCTATCAATCACTACAAGAGTTGATTTCAAGAATGTATTAAGTATTTTAAGATAATTGCTTATGACATGGAATCATTCAAACTATATTTTTATGATACTGATTTTACCATATGTTAAATATCTATCCTTAGCTGAATTCAGTATTCTAAATACATGCTTTATAAAAACTCAGTTCTGTACAATAAGGCAAAAATTGCTTCTGAGTAGTTAACTGAAAAATCCATTCCCTCTTCTTGCTTTAAAAATTATTTAAGGTATACAAATTTCATACATTCCATATATACAGTTTTAGGAACATAGAGATACTTTCCACCCTACCCTCCCTCCCGCTCATACTCCCACTTTGCTTCCTCCTCCCTCTCCTATTTCCATTCTTATTTTTTTTTTTACAAAGATCTATTTTCAGTTAACTTTATACTCATAAGATTAACTTCACACTAAGCAAAGCATTCCCTCCTCTTACCCTTAGCATTAAGCCAAGTTTTGCATTCCATGCCTAAAGTCCTTTCTTTCTAGACATGAAAATCCTGATAGGAGCTTAGTCCAGATGGATAATTTCCAGACAAAGCAGTCACAGCCAGACATGTCATGAAAGCATACCACCATCCTCCAAAAAGTGGGAGAGGTTACAAAAACAGCTGTGCAGAGATAGAGAGAGGCAGACAATAAGGCAAGATGCCTCCCAAAAATTCAAAGAAAGAACCAGAAACGCAGTCAGTAAAATAATGTTAGAGGGGCCGGTGCTGTGGCATAGTGGGTTAAGCCACTGCCTGTAGTGCCAGCATCCTATATGAGTGCCAGTTTGAGTCCCAGCTGCTCCACTTCTGATCCAGCTCTCCCCTATGGCCTAGGAAAGCAGTGGCGGATGGCCCAAGTCCTTGGGCCCCTGCACTGGCATGGGAGACCTGGAAGAAGCTTCTGGCTCCTGGCTTCGGATTGGCACAGCTCCGACTGTTGGGGCCATCGGGAGTGAACCACCGGATGAAAGACCTCTCTCTTTCTCTCTCTCTCTCTGCCTCTGCCTCTCGTAACTCTGCCTTTCAAATAAATAAATATTTTTTTAAAAAACCATTAGATTTACAAAACAAACATTGCAAAATAAACCATTAAATAAAACAGAGATAAAGGCAGCAATATGTTGACACAAGGAGAGAAATGCAGGCTCCACACCAATATGGGATCAGGAAAGCACAAACAGAAACACAAAAAGCAACAAAAACATAAAAAAAAAAATAGAAAGTGAGAAACTAGAAACGGAAAGTTTTTCAAAAGTAATGGAAGAAAGGAGATAAACAGACCGAAAGCCATGTTCCTATGTAGTTTAAGGCATTGGAAATCCATGAGAGTCTTTCAAAAGGGAAAAAGTGCACACATACTAATAAAGAAAAAGGACCGAATTGTCAAAGTTCCATGTCTCTGGGAAGAGGCTGAGATAAACAGTACGTTGCCCTGGAGGCTTATGGGAGAGGTCTGCCAGCAGAGGTGAGGAAGTGTGGCTCTGGGGCCTGCAGGTTGCCTGCCTGCTGTATGTTCAGTGTCTTTCCCTGGGACTCTGAATCAATGGGAAAGAACAGCAGTAGCCTGGCCAGAAGCATTGATTTTCAACCGGGGTTGATTTGGGGACCCCTCCAAAGGACAATGCCTGGAGATATCTTTATTGCGATGGTGAATGGAGTGTTGGGTAGGGGAGATTCTACGGGCATCAGGAGTGCCGCAGCCAGGGATGCTGCTGAATGTGCTACAATGCAATAGTACCAGCCCCTCAAAACAAAGAACGAGGCAGTCCAAAACGCCAACGGTGCGACTACTGAGAAACCCTACCCTATAGTCTATCTTCACAAGCTCCTTTCTATCCATCTGCACGCTGAAATTTGCCATTGCTGAAACAGTCAATAATTTATACATTAAAAAAAAATCTCATAAATCATTTCCTTCTGCCCTCTCCATTGTTGGGTGTGGGAGCCAACACTGAAAGACAGCTGGGGTGGCCTGACAGGAGACCTGGGTCCTGCAAGCATTAATTAGTCAAGTGGTTTAGATTCCCTCTAAAGACGAGGGCCATGCCAGAAGAATTGTCCCCAATCTTTCCAAGTTTAATAGTTCCTTTTTAAGGACAGAAAAAAAAAAAAAAGTCACAATCACTAGAGAACAACCATACTTTTAGTATCAGCTAACCAAGAAAATCCAGGCTACTAAAATTTAGTGATTCAAACATGTATTTCATTCAGTTGCAAGTTATTTTAGCTTTCTTCAAATTTATTTATACAAATAAGAATACTATTATGGGGGCTGGCACTGTGGCATAGCAGGTAAAGCCGCAGCTTGCAGTGCTGGCATCCCATATGGGCACTGGTTCAAGTCCCAGCTGTTCCACTTCTGACCCAGAACTCTGCTATGGCCTGGGAAAGCAGAAGATGGCCCAAGTCCTTGGGCCCCTGCACCCATGTGGGAAGACCTGGAGGAAGCTCTTAGCTCCTGGCTCCGAATGGGCGTAGCTCTGGCCATTGAAGCCAATTGGGGAGTGAACCAGCAGGTGGACGACCTCTCTCTCTGCCTCTCCTTCTCTCTCTGTGTAACTCTGACTTTCAAATAAATAAATGAATCTTTAAAAACAAAAGTATACTAGTACATGGATTTATAGACAACCCTTGGGTTGCATATGAATTTACATATGCATTGCTTACCATATCTTTCGACTGCTGCCTCCTTGACCCAGAGGAGCTGCATTTATAATTCTAAGGTGGACAATATGGTGGAGGCCAGGGGGAGAAGGCAGAAAACAAAAAACAGAGGAGGAAAAGAAACTCAAGTTATAATGGTGAGGAATTAAAGAATTACTTCCTGGTAGATAGAGCAATGGATACTCAGTTCGAGCAAATGCCTTGCTCTATCGGAAGGCCCATTCTTCACTCCTAATTTCCCATTTCTTCCAAAGAATTCACGTATCTAGATTTTTCAAATATTTAAAACAGTCTGAGTGAAATACAGCATGCTTGTAGACTGAATTTGGTACACATAAAGGGCCGCTTTGTTATCTCTGAATAATTATAATTTAATTCAGCTTGTAAATTAATATGACTGCCTCAAAATCTAATGGGATAAGCCTGAGAGAGGACACTTAGGGGAGGATCAAGCAATGGACTTAAATATTTTTAAAATATAAAGACATATATGCTTTCTTTTTCTCACCCCCTTCACAGAATCCATAAACTAGTGCTATTAGATCTACTTTCAAAATGTACCCCAAACACAACACTGCCACCTTAGTCCCAGTTGCCAGCACTTCTAGCCTAGCTACTCTGTTACCCTCTAAACTGATCTTTCTACTTTCATTCTAGCTCCTTTCCCTGCACAACAGCCAGAGCTACACTTCAAAACAAAATCATGTTATTTTGCTGCTTTTGTCCAGAACATTCTAATACCTTGCTACCCTAAAAGGCACAACATTGTCTAGGCGCTGTCTAGAATTGTCCATGTTTCCTGATCTCCCACGTGATTCCTTCTCTCCAGACACACTCATCTCCTTGTCATGTCTCTAACATGTCACTCTCACTTCAGGACCTTGGCACTTACTGTCCCCCTTCATATGCATTGCTCCTCCCCAGCTGATACATAAACTGATCCCTTTATTTATGCATACACTGAAAATCACCTCCTCAGAGATGCCTGCTAGGCGTCTTATTGAAAATAGCGACCTGGTTCTCCCCATCCTGTCATTCACTACCTCTGCACACCAGTTGAGCTGTCTTCCTAGCAGCTACCATTGCTTTATATCTTTTGATATGATTTCATACACTCATACACTGTCTTTTTTTTCTAATTTACATGCATGTTTCATGAGGACAAGCATTTTGATCTCTTCACCTATGTGTCCCCAGCACCTAGAAATGGGGCAAAACAGGTACCAGCACTGGTTGGGGAAATGAATAGATGTCTGAACAGAAGACCTCTGGCAAAGTAGAAAGCAAATACAAGTTACAATGGAGGCGTGTTTGCAAGCAGTAAGTTTAACAGCCTGTCCTATAGTATCATAACCACCATTATTATTATTACTATTGAAAACCAAGTAAACAGGAGTTAGATGGCTAAAATGGTCACCAGTTAATTACAGGCTTCTTATGATCCCCTGATGCAAATCAGATCTTCATGAATTCACTCAACTCAGATACATCACATGCAGATTTATCTGACATGCAGGATGCCCTCTCTTGCCATCTCATCGTCTTGCTTCTTTGCCTACCCTCAAACACATTTATTATTCTTTTTCCTCATGTCATCTTTCCCCAGGGATCTCCCAGGTTGGCTGAGCACAGCTCCACACTGCCGCCATGCTTCCTCTCTCTGGGGATATTGCTGCACTTAGACTGACACAGCAGTTACACTGGAGTGGATCAGGCAGTGAGAAAGAGCAGAGGAACCGGACCCCTTCACAGTGCCTTGCATATGTGGCCTAGAAGTTTTGGCAGCTTCTGGACTGATGCCCTAATTGAAAAGTCCTCTCCAGGCTCTTCTTGTGCCCCTGAAACTCACACCCCCTCCCCCATCAACACAGCAGCCAACCATGACCCTCCACCAATGTAGAAACCTGGAAATCATTTACGTCTGTAGTTGTGTTCTTGCTCATCTGTCATTTCTCAAACACCAGTCATTTATACTGCGGTAAACAGTACATTAGCCACTAGACAGTTCCTAATCTGTCATCCCTTTTGTTTGATCCACTCTATCTATTCAGCAGAGAAGCTGCCTGAAAATACTTCCCTTGCTAATGAGGAGTCAGATGTCTAACCTTGCTTGCAGTTTGTTCTTGGGCAAGGTGGGTAGAAGCTGCAAAGCCAAAGTGTGCCCTTACTACTCTTTCCATTCAAGTCTCTACTTCAGACAAAGTGTTTACAGAATACTGAAGAAGAGTTCCAAAATGCAGCATTAGCCCATTTGGCCATACAATAGTAGAACTAATCACTTTATCTTAATATTTTGCATTAGTGGCCTAGCTCTTCCAAAACATGAAAGGACTAACAAGAAAGAAACAGGAGGGGGTCATTTTACTTTCCAATGGCTAAGGTAATGAACTAGGTATCAAGGTTCTGCTCCTATTTCTGACATTAAATTTACTTTTTAATTGTTATTTAATTAATTGAAAGGCAGAGTCAAACAGGGAGAGGGAAGGAAGGAGTAAGCGGGAGTGAGCGAGAGAGTCAGACAGAGTTCTTGAATCCAGTGGTCCATTCCCCAAATTCCTACGAAAGCCAGGGCTGGACCAGGCTGAAGCCAGAAGCCAAGAACTCCAAAAATGTCTCCTACATGGGAGGTTGGAACTCAAGCATTTGAGCCATCATCTGTTGCCTCCCAGGTGCATTAGCAGGAAGCTGGATGGGAAATGGAGGTTGCACTGGACTCCAGGATTCTGATACAGGATATGGGTGTCCCAAACTTTATACTAACCTACCATGCCACAATATCCATCCCTCTGCCATTAACTTAAATCTCACCTCAACATAATAATGAGGTAATAAATATTGAACTCTCAGTATTGGTTAGAGTAAAAATTTTTACATAAATTATCTCTAATTTCCTTCATCAAATCTCTGTATGATACAAAACACTTTTGTCCCCCTTGTATCAATTAGAAAAATAATTATTACATCATTCAAACAACTGGTCTAAGTCCACACAGCTAGCAAGCAGTAAGTCAAAAACCTACTCCAATCTACCCAACTCCAGAGATAATAAAGTCTAAAAGCAAGGTCCTTTTCATTAGTGGCAAGGAGGGCCAGGAGGGGGCTGGTGGATCCACACCTTTCATTGGATTTGATGAAAGGTGTGCATGGTCTTCCTTAGTGCACAGCACTAGCAAAGAAATACCACACACGACTTCAAGGAGCTCACACACTCTGGAGTTGGCAGGGGGATCCTGTCCAAAGCAGACTTTCTCTGGCTTTGTGATTCTCAAGCCAGAGCCCTCATCCATGTCACTGATCTGGTAGTTTGGGCTTTAAAGAGGATGTTACATCCTCGAAACTGAAATGCAAACTGTACTATATATGCCAGGGTCATATTTCAAGCAGGCGACAGCTAGCCACCATCACAGCGGCAACCTTTGATTCATATTAACCTGCTCTGGAATTACCACCAGCAACTGGAACCAAAGTCTTTATTCTAGATCCAATCCTGCATCCCTGAGCCACCCAGTCTCCCAGCTGTTCCCTTTTCTGTTTTGCTTTGTTTCATAAAGATAGTCATTTAACTTCCCGTCATCTTCAGCTCCTAATTGCCACAACCAGATGGAATAACTCACTGCTGGGTGAATCTGAGACTATTTCATTCAGTGACATTGACAGAAAGAGTCCATGTCCCCATAGGAGAACTCTGATTGAATCACTTAGTTACTATTCCTCCCAACATCTGGCAGGGTTTTTCTCTCTCTTTTAGTGAAAGAAAAAGGATAATCCATGGTGTGTTTTTTTTTTTTAGCACATTCCAAATAAATATACATATAAGATTTTAATTAAAAGTCCATAGAGGAGCTGACACTGTGGTGCAGTGGGTTAAAACCCTGGCCTGCAGTGCCAGCATCCATATGGGCACCGATTCAAGTCTTGGCTGCTCCACTTCGGATCCAGCTCTCTGCTATGGCCTGGGAAAGCAGTAGATGATGGCCCAAGTGCTTGGGCCCCTGCACCCACATGAAAGACCCAGAAGAAACTTCAGGCTCCTGGCTTTGGATCAGCTCAGCTCTGGTCATTGCAGTCATTTGAGGAGTGAACCAGTGGATGGTAGACCTCTCTCTCTCTCTCTCGGGCTCTACCTTTCCTGTAACTCTGTCTTTCAAATAAGTAACATAAATCTTAAAAAAAAAAAAGTCCAGATACAGGCTTCTGAGCCAATTTTTTTAATTAAGTACTTTGATGAAGTATGTGGGGAATTTTGCTCTTTTGGGGGGAGTGGGAGGTGGATGGGATAACAATGTACTCTGTGATATATATGCTACTTCAAAAACGATGGAAAAACAGAACTAAAAGATACATTGAAGAAAACTATTTTTGAAATTTATGCATAGTCATTTTGATAACATGCAATCTCCTTAAACGTTTTGAGAACCCGTCCTAGACATGGATTTCAAAATTTTTTGTACCAAAAGAAATTTGTCTTTCAATTTCATTTTTCCATGAACTTTTGGAAGTGTCCTCAAAAATAAATGTGTTTGCCTTCATTTATTTATTTATATTTCTGGGATCACACATGGTTCTTGCTCATGAGCTTTTTTTTTTTTTCTTTCAGCAAATCTTGCTAATTGGATATTGTTGTGCAGTTCCTTCCCAGCAAGTGTCACTTTTCAGAAGCAGGACTCCTGTGTGTGATCCGAGGTGAGGAGAATGTAGAGCTGACAGGCGCACAAATCGCTATTGATCCTCATTAAACACCTGAGATGTGTGAGTTGTTTTATACACACCTCAGTATCCATGGCCAACACCTTTATAAACACTCAGGGAAGATTTCCTTTCACTCTTAATTACAAGACAAATAAATCTCAAACACTTCCGTAGTTCTATTACTGGGGCAATAATTTTCCCTACTGAAATGAGTTTATGGAACTAGGTAGTAGGAGAGAATGCCTTTCTTGATTCAACAGAAATTTTTCTGCATTTTTTATTGTTGTCTTGAATTTTCGCAATACCGATCAGAACCTGTGTAAGAAGACGAACAGTAACTGGCATCGACTGATCATCTCCGTGCCACATAGAAGGCTGTGTACTGCACATGCTTTAACTGTCACACTAACTCTGAGGCTAGATTAGTATCTAGTCCAATGTGTAGATGAGGAAGTCCCTTTTAGGAAGATAAGTAACTTATGCAAGGCCACAGGAGACAGTGCCAAAATCTGATAACAAGCCAATCAGACTCCAGTATCCAAGTTTATATCACTCCAATGACTATCACCCAAAAAGGAGGAGGAGGAAGGGCAGGGGGAGAGGTGAGAGGATGAGAAGGGGTGGGGGGGAGGGCAGGAGCAGCATTAGATGAATCTAAAGATGCAGTTTTCCCTGAAGCCATGCTGCGGCTGATACACGAGCTGTTCCACTTAGGAGCAATTCCTGGCCAGCTTTTGCAGTCCTTCTTCCTCTACAGAAGTTTAAAAACCCAAACTCAGTTTCCTAGCTTCCCTTTCAGCAAAGGGGTGGCGTGTTGTCCAGGAATGACCAATGAGGCATACCTCAATTTCTACTGTTCTATTCCCTGCCTGGAGGTTCAAGAAATATATGGTGACCAAGAGGCAATAAATGGAAGGCTGGATGCAGATCTGCAAAGGATATAGAAAGAAAGAGTGGCTCACAAGTGGCGTTGGTAAGCAGCTGTGTCATCCCGGACTGTCACCCTCTAACTGAGTAAGCCAATGTTAGCTGCTTCCTCTGAGTTACAGCTGAACACAGGCGCCAAGCACTAAAGGCAATAATCCAAAAGGGGTATCTTCTGTAAAATAAATCTTTTCTATTGGAGGACAATATAAAAAGGACCATTTTATAGAACTTTTGAGTTTACAGAAAGTGTTCAGGAAGTGAGAGATCAATACACCAAGGGAAGGGAGGACAAATTTTATAGTGGAGAGATAACTGGTCTGGTTTTTTTTTTTTTTTTCCAAAGTATAGGTAAAAAGGAAGCTTTTTCCATAGGGTATAAAGTGTGAGACAAAGCATCAAGAGAACACACTTAGCCTGCTCCAGGGATGGTTAACTCAGCCGCACAGCTGAAACAAGTTTGGATAATTAGGGCACTGTACAGGGCAGGGCAGCCTTATTCAAAGTCTATTACAGGGAGAAGAGAGGGGTGTGCTGAACAGATGGTATCAGTGTGCCAGAGGGGTATGTAAGGCAATAGATCCAACAGCAGCACATGAGACTGGGGGATGCAGGGAGTGACAGGAGGTGGGAAGACTCACGATCAACTGCAACAGTCTAAACGGAAAAGGATAAACTAGAAGAATGCAGTAAGACTGGAAAATTTTGAAGAGACCACAAAGACCTGGCCAAGGAGGACTGCAGAGTATAGAAGCACATAAAGCACGAGAATAAAAGAGGACGTGGTCAAGTGTAATGGGGAAGAATTTGGTGAAATTATTTGAGAAATAACAAATAGTACGAGAGGAAACTGGCTTCAAAAACAGTAAGTTCCAGGGGCCATTCTAGCTTTCTAACTATGCTGCAGAACTTTCCACACCGGTGAGTCTCAATGTCTTCATCTATAAAGCACAAGGAATTAGGCCTCTCTCTTTAGACTCCTGTGTTAGGGATCTCATTTAACAGTTGCTCAAAAACCACTTTCTGTTAGTACTGTCGTTAGCAAGTGGAGAAAGCAACGGTACCTTATCCTTCCAAGCAAGATTTCACTGGTGAGCATGATTTTTCTGAAAATAGCGGAATAGAGACACCAGAACTGCAAACATTATAAGGACAGCTTTGGAGATAATTATATCCATTATTCAGACCATAGTGTTTTATCCATTCCTGAAGTGCATCATTACCATGAGCATCTCCAAAGATCATTAGTGAGAATGACCAACACTCCACGGCAAAAATGAGTACATTCCCAGGTCCAGTACCTTACTGATATGACGTCGTTCTGCTGTGCACATCAGTGTACAAGGATTACAATGTGCACCATGTACACCAGAGGTTACACAATCACAGAGTCACCCACCACTCACTCCGGAATCTGCAGGTTCTATTTTTGTACTATCAAAACCTGGACTGAAGGCACTTGTGTTTCAGAAGACAGAGAAGAGCGAGGACAGGATGAGAAGGAGGAATGGGAAAAAAAAAAAATACTTCCCACCAGTGGTTCTCCTAAAGTTACAGGGTACAGTGTTGAGATAGGAGTTGGTAGCAACCTTGCTGACAATGGATTTTAAGTTATTTTCTTGAGTTGCAAATGGAGAAGTGGCAGATCACAGTGTTTAGAAAACCAAAATGTTCCAGTCACTGTTCTGGTGATTTACCAATTTTTTTTCTTTAATTTACTCATTTGAGAGAGAGAGGAAGAGAAAGTGCTCCCATCAGCTGGCTTACTCCTTAAACACCTGCAACAACCAGGGCTTTGGCTGAGGCTGAAACCAGTCTCCTACATGCCTGGCAGGGATCTAAGTAATTGAGCCACCACCTCTGCCCCCATGAGATTTCTGCATTAGCAGGAAACTCAGGTCAGGATCCAGAGCTCGGTATCGAATGCAGGTTCTCCAGTGTTGGATGAGGCCATTTGAATCACTAGTCTAAAGACCCATCAGTTGATAGGCACACACTGACCAATTCCTGGTAGATACTAACATAAAATAGTATAGAAAAAAAATAAACGTACTTCACCTAAAATATGAATTTAGTGCTGTCCCTCTTTCCACTTGATCCCTCCTCAAATGTCTCTTCTTCAGGGAAGTCTTATCTGACCACCCTTGTCCCACTCTCTATCCCCTTACTTTGTTTTTCTACAGGAAGCACAGTTATTTCATTATATGCTTTTGTGCTTCTCATCTGTGGCTCTCTATGTAAGCTTTGTAAAATCAGGGATGAGTCTATAGTGCTTGGCCCTGGGTCCACAGTACCCCAATTATTCCTAATCATAGGTAACTTTGAAATCCTATGTAAAGAAATACACCTAACTCCCAAAGGTGCAAAGAATTCATCCTTCACTTTGAGAAAACAATACTGCCCAAACCATTTCAACACAGTCAATGTCACTCAGGAGGCAGAGAAGCGGCCAAGGGCTGGTGCAGAGCGTCTAAGAGCCACCTACTGCTTCCATCAGCCCAGGGCTCAGCAGGAGAGGTGAACCACATGCTAGTTTCAATTCATTCCCTGAGGATTCTTGGCAACTGAGACCCCACTATTTTTCCTTTCCAAATGAACTTTACACATTGACACTTGCTCACAAAACCTCTGCCCTCTGCTCTATAATAAATAACTGATTACCTAATCTGAGGTAATGTGGGTTCTGATTAGGGCTAATGAAGACATGGTGGCCCAAGCCCCATTTACAATGCACAGTACCATTAGGGGAGATCAATCACCTTTTAACCAGCACTTCTGTATTCTGGCTTCAAACAACAAAAGAAGAGGGAGAATATCCAAGCAGCACCAAGTGCCACTGCAGCCAATCCATCAGGGAGGCACTGACCCATCACAGCAGGGGAGTGTGGCAAACAAAACAGCAATGGCATTCAGAACATACGGCAACAGGCATCCACGTGGTGATAGACAGTAATATGGAGGGTTGCAAAACTATGCAATGATGCCTGCCTCCTACAATTAGGTATGTGTTCCCAATAACAGGGCACTAAAATCTTGCTTCATATCTATTAATGGGCCATAGATAAAAGACTATTACATAACCTGACAGACATAAGTGATGGATTGGGAAGCATTTATTAAATTCCTATTTTCACACGGTACATTGTACCAGGTCACATTCTTTAGTTCCCGTTCCTTTCTTCTGAAAACTTGCAGTAAGCCCCAAAAAAAAATTACATGGCAGAATCTATTGCCTAATTTTAAATCCACAAGAAAATGACTGTTTACTCAAAGTATGGAGGCCCTGACCTATTCTGGGCTCCCAGTATTTCTGGAGTTCAGACTCCTTAACTCTGAAAAAAGCACCCTAAAATTATAAAAGCCAACTTGACATATTTGTACAATTGCAGTTGGATGTCTTGAACAGATGTTGCCTGCCAAAACACACAAAGAACCAGGAGCAGATGCAGATCACACACCCTCTCTGGGGTTGCGGACCTAACAGCCTGTCCCCTGAGTTTTCAATCTCCCACCTCCTTGATGTTGTTGAACTGCACAACCCAAAAGATGATGTCATCACCATCAACATGTTCTCTACTCACTGTGTGGCATGGATTCAAGCAAATGTATGATCATGTTTAAAATGAAGACCCTTTTAAGAGTTCCATTGTGATGTGCATCCAATGTTTAGGCACTCCTGGGCCAATTTTCTAATTATTCACAAACCTTGAATTTCTGAATTAAGAACCCATTGTTTGTGCCTCTTATCATGATGCTTATCACATTCAATCTAGTATTAGAGTAAATTGCACACTGCCATCCTCTCCAGTAGATTGTAAGCCCTTGAAGCAGGGGCTGAAAATCATACTCATCCACAGATCCCCTGAAGTGTTGGCACTTTCCAAGTGAATAGAAGCACTTAATAAACATCAGTAGAATTGGATTTTTTTGAAGAGACCATACATCAAAAGAAGTAAAATGAAATTAATTCAATTGAAGCTTATTAAATTGCACTTTCTCCTCTCCCTCCATAGCACAGGAAATTCAAGCCAGCATGAGCTAAAGAGCATCTTCAGGATCAAAATTACAGACTATTGTTCTCTAAACTCTTAGTGCAGCTCCATGACATGGTGCTGTTTGTGTTCCTGAAGAACTCCATTTTTACAAGCTCAAAATTCTCTCCCCCAAAGCTGGGTGACACTGACAAACATCCTATTAATAGCAGTGGACCACAGTTTCTCTATCAGCTTATGGTGTAAGAATTTTCAATAGGATAACCTGTTTATCAGGGGTTTGGCATAGTACCTGGATCACAATGAGCCTATGTCTGGAGAAGTTATCAATGACATCTCCTGGTCTGAATTAGGCTCCACTGTGATGTGACTTGAATTTAAAGTTTATACTTTAAATAGTAAAGTAAAGATCACTATCTAAATGGGAGATTCAAGGTTTAAAAAAAAAAAGATTCTTGCAGTCCAGAATGTATGGGAATTAGAGTATTCATCATTAAATTCAGATTGGTTATGAATTGAGAAGGATATACAATGGGGCTCATGTGAGTGTGTGCAATGTGTACATAGTATTTTTAAAAAGTTTTTTATTTTTAAAACTCATATATTTTTGCAAAGAGAAAGAGGCGGGGAGAGAGAGGGAGAGGGAAAGGCAGAGGGAGAGAGAGAGAAACAGATGGTCAGAGACCTCCTATATGCTTGTTCACTCTCCAAATGCCTGCAACAGCCACGTTGGGCCAGACCTCACCCAGGACCCAGGAACTCAATCTGAGTCTCTCAGGTGAGTGGCAGGGACTCAAGTACTTGAGCTATCACCTGCTGCCTCCAAGGGTAAGTGTTAAAAGGAAGCTGGAATCTGAAACAGGCAAAGGAATTGAACCCAGGCACTCCAATATGGGATGTTAGCATCTCAGCCACACTTTAACCACTGAACAAAATGCCAACCACAGAGTACATTTCCTTAATATTTATTTATTTATTATTTATTTATTTGAAAGGCAGAGTTATGGGGGGAGGGGCATGGAGAGAGAAAAAAATACATCTGCCATCAGTTGGCTCATTCTCCAAATGCCCACAAAATCCAGCGCTTAGCCAGGCCAAAACCATGAGGCAGGATTTCCATGCAGATCTCCCACATGTGTAGCAGGAACCCAACTACTTGGGTTATCATCTGCTGCCTCGCTGGTACATTCTCAAGAATCTGGATCGGAAGTGGAGAGCAGGACTCATCCCAGGCGCTCCAATATGGGATACAAATGTTCCAACTATAGCCTAACTCACTGTGCCACAATGCCAGTCCCCAGAGTGTATTTTTTCATCTCAGCATGGTTTATCAATATATTCACACAGCAAAGCCTACAACATGGACAGTGGATTTAGGGTCTGATCATGGAGATGTCCTTGCAGGCTAAATGGACTAAAACACTCAGTTCACCTAACATCAGAAAGAACTAACTTCACTCTGAAAATATTCCTTGATGGGTTTCATCTCCTAGCAGATCAAAGTCAAATCCCCACCCATCTCCACAGGCATTCACCCTGCACCCTCAATCTCAGCAGGATACTCTGCCACACATTTTTTGAGGAATGCTGAAGTCATCCTTGCCTTTCCCATACTGAATCTCAAGCTCTCTCTCTCTCCCCCCTCTCCCTCTCCCTCCCTCCTCTGCATGGAGTATAATTCCTCATTTCAAGATCAAACCATTTCCCACTTCTGCTGACGGCAGCTCCTGACCCCATCCCAGCCATGCTCCCTCACTTACGTCTCTTCCAAAGCTTCAACATCCTTCTCCCCCGTCTGCCTGAATACACATTCAAGTGTCTCGGTCAAACTATGGGTCCCCTTTCTTGTCATGATTTTACCCTCCGGCTGCAACCTGGTCTTATCATTCCTCACTGCTTTACTCAGGACGTTCCTGCAGCCCTGCTGTCAGCAGTCCCCAGTCACAGCTCCTGCTCTCACCAAAGTGGTCTCCCATTTGCCAGCCCAGTCACTCTTCCCCACGTGTGTCCCCCCAGGACTCCTAGCCACACTTGACACTCCAGAGTACCACCCTCCCCACAAAACTGTTGGGTTGGGTTGGCCTCTGCATCATGGGAGTGCTCTAGTTCTACTTCCACCCCCTGGACCCATCAGGGGTGCTGTTCCCCCCAAAGGCATGGTTCTGTCCCTCATTTTATTCAACCCCTATGTACACAGCTTGCCTTCAGGAAGTCTTTCTCAACCACATTATCCCTGGTCCTGCTTGTTCTCTCCTTACCCTGCTTCATCTGTCTTCATAGCACTTGTCATCATCTTTCATTACAGGATACATGTTCATTTATTTACAATCTGCCCTTCCACTAAGAGCAAGTAAGGAAGATGCTAGGATATTGGAAAAGATGCATAATCTTTATAGTCTTGACAGTAAGATATGTGCAAGTCAGGGCAGTTGCCTTGGATTAAGCCATCCATAAATGAATCAATTGGAATATGTATCTGATACTCACATGCCTGTTCTTATCTTACACCCTAGACACACCCTATCCCAAGGATTATAATCACCACGAGGGAACTCAAGGTCAAAGGATTTAAGAGTTCATCACTGAGTGGCAAAAATAGGTCTTGAACCAGGGCTACTCTCTGCCAAAGTGCTTTTCACCACATCATCTTTGCTGAATATATGTAGGCAGCAATTAGCTATAATGAAATAAGAAAAAGAAAAAAACTTATTATTCCACCTATAATAGGGAGAAAGTCATAACTGAGTTAAGAGTAAAAATTAAACTAGTGTCTAAAGATGGGAGGGATTTTGAGAAGTGGCTAAGAAGGGGAAACAGATGTTGGACAAGCAGCTCTAATTTCTGAGAAAAAGGGCCAGAGTGCAGAGCAGCCTGAAAGCACCTGAACATGTTTTCATTCTTGATTTAGAGAATAACTTTTATTCTTAAGAAAAAATTATTTTATTGGAAGCAAATGTTCAGACACTAGAAACAGGCTTATTGTACTACTTTTAAAAAATCTAAAGACAAGGAAGAGAATCAGAGAAGTCTGGGTGAGTTTATTTATTGCACAATCATTATCAACTCACTCATTCTCCATTTATTAGGGGCCCACACTGTGAAAGACAATGGGAGATAGCAAGACTATTAAAACACATCAGGGATGAACCCACAATCCTGTAGCACTAAAATGAATTACCATAAAATATCCTAATGGTGAAATTATCATCTGAGGAATAAGAAACAAAGCCCTCTAGGATCCAAGGAAAGGGGGAAGTCTCTTCCACTCCTGCACATAGATGTGGCAGGACGTGGAAGGAGCTGTGGAAAATTCCAGAAAAACACATTTTTCCCATCAGAGTTTCTATGTGTTTGCTAATCTTACTGAAGTTTTGCTGTTGTTGTTTTATTCCAGAATTTCTCTCCTTATCAAACTTTTTCACTAAAAGTCTGTTGACTCTTGATATTTTTTTACTTCTTTGTCAAAGGAGTCAATTTGCAGTGTCTGGTGCCAACCAATTTCAGCAGATCAGGAAAGGAAATGCACACAGAGTGGGTTTCCAGTGATTTTGTGGAAAGAAGTTTCATGTCCCCCATCCTCTCCCTTCAGCCCATCCTTTCATCTCCAAAGTCTTATCCCACTGTTAACAGAACATTCCATGCAAAGGGTGTCTCCCTCAACTGAACGATAACACAGAATGCACACAGCCTCAACCACCATGGCAACTGGCTCAGTTCCCCTTGCACTACTGTGGCTGACCCAAGTTCAAGATGGAACCTGAACAATTCTTACCAGAATACTTTTTCTCACCTGCCCTCCAAGCTGTCCAAATAACTTCCCTCACCACAAAGCCTGCAGGCAGGACTAGGGGAGTCCAAATCCCATGACAGAACTGAAAAGATGAAGTAGATAACAGGGGATAGAGGGAAAGATGGTACAGAGAAAAGGGATAAGATGGAAAACCTATGGAGGGTATAGTTATATTGTAGGATGCCTGTCATCTTTTGTAAGATTTATTTACTTATATGTTTGAACTGAGAGGAGAAAGACCTTCCATCTACTGACTCACTCCCCTAAACAGCCACAACAGCCTTGTCTGGGTCAGAACAAAGACATGAGCCATGATTTCCACCTTGGTCTCCCACTTGGGTGTCAGGGGACAAAGTATGTGGGGCCTGTTTGAAATGCCTTCCCTAGGCTGGCGCCACAGCTCACTAGGCTAATCCTCTGCCTGAGGCACCGGTAATCGGGTTCTATTCCCAGTTGGGGCGCAGGTTCTGTCCTGGTTGCTCCTCTTCCAGTCCAGCTCTCTGCTGTGGCCCAGGAAGGCAGTGGAGGATGGCCCAAGCTGGGCCCCTGCACCCACATGGGAGACCAGGAGGAAGCACCTGCTCCTGGCTTCGGATCAGCACAGTGTGCCAGCTGTAGCGGCCATTTAGGGGGTGAACCAACGGAAGGAAGACCTTTCTCTCT